>NW_027043815.1:10000-151889 GCF_036013475.1 Columba livia
TAACCCTAACCCTAACCTAACCCTAACCCTAACCCTAACCCTAACCCTAACCCTAACCCTAACCCTAACCCTAACCCTAACCCTAACCCTAACCCTAACCCTAACCCTAACCCTAACCCTAACCCTAACCCTAACCCTAACCCTAACCCTAACCCGTACCCTAACCCTAACCCTAACCCTAACCCTAACCCTAACCCTAACCCTAACCCTAACCCTAACCCTAACCCTAACCCTAACCCGTACCCTAACCCTAACCCTAACCCTAACCCTAACCCGTACCCTAACCCTAACCCTAACCCGTACCCTAACCCTAACCCTAACCCGTACCCTAACCCTAACTCGTACCCTAACTGTAACCCGTACCCTAACCCTAACCCTAACCCGTACCCTAACCTGTACCCTAACCCGTATCCTAACCTGTACCCTAACCCCTGACCCCTGTTCTCTAAACTTTAAACCCCTAAATCCTAAACCCTAAACCGTAACCGTAACCGTAACCCTAACCCGTACCGTAACCCGTATCCTAACCTGTACCCTAACCCGTACTTGTACATTAATCTGTAGCCTAACCCGTAGTCTAATCCTAATGTGTACCCTAATTTGTATCTTGATCTGTACCCTAACCTGTACCGTAATTGTCATTGTCACTCTTATCCTCAGTGTCAATGTCTATGTCAATGTAGTGAGTATCTTAAGTTGTATGTGTATTGTAACCTGTATTGTAATTGTTAGTTTTAGTGTTAGCTGAGGTGTAATGTGATTGTAGTTTGTAAAGTATGATGTGTATTTTTTAATTTGTAATTCCTGTTTTGTAATTTTAATTGAATGGTGTTATGTATTTTATTTTGTAAGCTGTAATGTCCGTTTTATTTTTATGTGTTTTGTAAGTGTAAGATGTGTCATGACTTGTAGTGTAATGTTTAGTGTATGGTGTAGATTTGGTTGTATTTCTCTGTGTAGTGAAATTTGTATAGTTTGTGTAATTTGTATTGTAACTGTTAGTGGAAGTTGTATGATATTTTGTTTTGTTTTTTGTTTCTTAATTTGTATTGTCATTGTTATGTGTTTTTTATGTTGTATTGCAAGTGTAATGTGTAGTATGAGTAGGAATTGTCATTTTTTGTGTTAGTGTTCTTTTAAGCTGTATTGGTGTGTTTTGTGTAATGTTGTTGTTATGTTAGTGTTTTCTTTAGTTTGTCATGTAAATTTTTTGATTTATTGTAGTGTATTGTATAGTTTAGTTTTTTATAATTTGTTTATTTTTTGTGTAAGGTGTATTTAAAGTTTTGTTGTGTATTGAGTGATTATTTGTTGTGTCGTTTGTGTTATTATTGTCTGGTGCTGTTTGGTTGTTTTTTATTTTGTAGTGTCTCTTGTATTGTGTAGTGTGTAGGTTTTTTTTAATGTTTGTGTATTTTGGAATTTGTATATTTGTGTGATTGATGTTTTTGTTTTTGTTTTTGTTGTTTTTGTGTTGTTTTTATATTGTGTTATGTGTAGTATGTGTATGTTTTTGGAGAGTAGATTTTTGTTTTTGGTGGTGATGAAATTTAAGTTTTTTTTCCTGTGTTATGTTTGTGTTGTTTTTAATAAGGTTGTGTATTTGATAGTAAGCTTGTTGAATATTAATTTTTTTATTGTTAATATTTTTTGTGTTTATTGTTTGCTGTGTTTGTGGTGTGTTCAGTTGGTTTAGTAGTTTCTGTATTGTTTGTTCTTGAGATTTGTAGTTGTTGATATGTAAAGGATTTGTGTGTTGTATTTTTGTGGTTTTTTTTTTTTAGATGTATTTTTTTTTGTTTTGTGTTTGTTTTTGGTGTGTTGTTGTTTGTATTGTATTTTTTATTTTTGTTGTTTTTTAAATTTGTGATTGTTAGTTGTTTTTTCTTATTTTGATTTTGATGGTTTATTGTTTTGTTCTTATTGTTATTGTTCTTTTTAATGTATTTGTGAGTTGTATTTTGTTTGTTATTGTGTGTTCTGTGGTCGTGTTAGTTTTAATGTTAGTGTGAGAGTTTTTTTTGTTTTTTAAAGTGTTGATTTCATCGTGGTGGTGTTGTTTGTATTTTTGTGTTTGTGGTTACTTTTGTTGTGTGATAGTGGTGTGGTTTGGTTTTTGTTATATTTGTAGTTTGTTTAGATTTGTAGTTTTTTGTTTTTTTGTTGTTTTAAATTTGTTTGTATTGTGTTTTTTAGCTTTTTTGTTTTTTTGTTTTTTAAATTTTGTGTGGAATTTTTTTGTTTGTGATTTTGTGTGGTTTTTTTTTTTATATTGGTGGGTTTGTCTTTTGTTGTTTTATGTCTTGCTTATTTTTTGTTTTTTGGTGTTGTCTGTTTGTTTGGTTTTGGTGTGTCTGTGTTATGTTTTAGTTGTTTTTTTCATGTGTTTGTAGTTTTGTTTTTGTTTTGTGGTGAAAAAAAATTTTTTACCTAATTTGCATATTTAATTGGCTCATTTGCATAATTGGGTGATAATTTCGATGACCAGGGGGAGTAGTCTCTAATTATTGATTGTTTGTTTTTTAATTAGGGAGTACTCCCCCTGGTCATGGATATATGGTTGATTAGGTCTTGATATGGTTTGTTTATATGTCTAAATAAAAAGAATAAAAATAATAAGTCTGGTGCAGCAGTAGGGCTTTGGATGCTCAGGGGGAGTACATGGAATGCATTTTTTTTTTTTTTTTAAACTCCCCTTAAGCATCCAAAGCCCTACTGCTGCACCTAAAAAACCAAATAATTTATTGTGTTAAAAAAAGAACTATTTCTACCTGCCATGCAAAACAAACTCTAGAGTAAAAACACACTCAAATACATTCAACCTGAACAATCGGTCAACTCAAACTCCAACACAGACACAGCACAAGACAGAGACAAAATCCAGCACACCCAGCACAAGACAAAGACAAAGTCCAGCACACACACAGCACAAGACAGAGACAAAGTCCAACACACACACAGCACAAGACAGAGACAAAGTCCAACACACACACAGCACAAAACAGAGACAAAGTCCAACACACACACAACACAAGACACAGACAAAGTCCAGCACACGCACAGCACAAGACAAAGACAAAGTCCAGCACACGCACAACACAAGACAGAGACAAAGTGCAGCACACGCACAACACAAGACACAGACAAAGTCCAGCACACGCACAACACAAGACACAGACAAAGTCCAACACACACAGCACAATACAGAGACAAAGTCCAGCACACACACAACACAAGTCACAGACAAAGTCCAGCACACACACAACACAAGTCACAGACAAAGTCCAGCGCACACACAACACAAGACATAGACAAAGTGCAGTGCACACTCACAGTCACAAACTACACCCTCTCAAACTGAGGTTCATGCACAAAACATCAACCTGTCACTCCACTGATACCAAAAAAAGACAGTGGACAACAAAAAGACATGTCTGCTTTATTACCTTTGTGATGGCCCTGAGGTAGGACTAACCAACTCAAACCACATAGTAAGGCATCATAAATAGTTATTTGATACAAGCCAACAAATGACAAACTGGTTTTCTAAACACTGTTCCATGATCACAATTCCCATAACATTAAAAATTCTGGCTTATTACATGCTTTAAGGCATAATGTATCACATTACAGAAGGCTAAAGAGAAAATCATTACTTCTGATACAGAGCCATTACAGCATTTCTCATCCAACAACAAGCATTAAACAAACTCCCGGTTCACATGTACATTTGAGCACGTGGCAGAACAGACTCCTCACCATTACAACTTTTTTTACATCATTTAGTCAAAATTGACACACCAAACATCAAACACACACCTTCAATACACTTTCAAGGTATTACAATGAGAACACATTCAAGGTATTAAAATTATTTAGAACACATTGGAGATATTGCAATTAGAACAAAACACAGAAAACCCAACTCACCTTTTCCAGAGCTTTTCTCACATCCCATTACAGAGGATAACACACTTCTATTACAACCCTGTCCCTGTCCTCAGCCATTTACTCACACTACTCCTAGGCCAATCACAAACACCTTCCTGGGACCTCTCCCTAAACAGGCCTCCTAATAAGGACCAACCATGGCCACTATCCGGAACAGGTGTCACCAGAAAGGCTATTCCTGGGATCCTCAAGAAAAACCCTGCCTCTAAAACCACCATCCCACACTGACCTGATTATGAACATGGGCAATTAACTTGACTGCACCAAGCACTATGGACCTGGACTTAAACACACTCCTGAGGGCAGTGGATGGACACATGGCAAAGGAATCCCCGGGCTGGTGTTTTAATAATCTATTTTAATTCATTTTTTTTCCCTTTTCATGTAAATTTAAAAAAAAAAAACCCTACAAAATAAAACCTTCAACCCAAAAACACATTCATACCAGATCACAGAGCTAAACCACAACACTCACTCAGATACCAAACCCACCACCCACTCACAGAGCAACCATTCTCCCAGCTGGCACACTCACCACACATCGATATCACCCATCAGGAACAACATTCCCAGGAGGCTCTAAACACTCCCTGCCTGCCAAAACACCAAACTCGGCCAAACCCACATCCAAACTTTAGCAATGAACATCACCTCATTAAGAGGCCAGAACCATGGGGAAAAAAACAACCCAGGCCGGGGGGAAAAAAAACCACACCCAATTGGGGTTTCTTTACTCTATTTTACATTTTAAATTTACCTAAAAATAAAAAACCATTAACCTGCAAAGAAACAGATACAGGACCAAAACACTTTCAGTCCAAGTCACGCAGCTAACCACACCGCTCATACACCTGGAAACACCACCACACGCTCACGCTGCACCACTTCTCCCGGTGTGCCGGGACCCAGTCTCCTCATGACCCCTCAGGAACGCCGTTCCCGGAAGCCTCAAAATTGACCCTGCCTGCCAAAACCCCGGCCCAATGGGCGCCCACGTCCAAACCTTGGCGACGAACGTCGCCTCGCTGAGCGGCCGGGACCGGGGAAAAAAAAAACCCAGCCAGGGGAAAAAAAAAAAAATCCCCCGGCTGGGTTTTTTTTTATTCAATTTTAAATTTTAAAAATTAGCTGAAAAGAAAAAACCTTGAACCTGCAAAGAAACAAATACAGGACCAAAACACAACCATTCCAAATCACTCAGCAAACCACACCACTCATACGCCTACCAACACCACCACACGCTCACACCGCAGCCCTTCTCCCCATGTGCCGTAACCCCGTCTCCACATGGCCCCTCGGGAACGCCGTCCCCGGAAGCCTCAAAAATGACCCTGCCTGCCAAAACCCCGGCCCAATGGGCGCCCACGTCCAAACCTTGGCGACGAACGTCGCCTCGCTGAGCGGCCGGGACCGGGGAAAAAAAAAACCCAGCCAGGGGAAAAAAAAAAAATCCCCCGGCTGGGGTTTTTTTTATTCTATTTTAAATTTTAAAAATAGCTGAAAAGAAAAAACCTTGAACCTGCAAAGAAACAAATACAGGACCAAAACACAACCATTCCAAATCACTCAGCAAACCACACCACTCATACACCTACTAACACCACCACACGCTCACACCGCAGCCCTTCTCCCCATGTGCCGTAACCCCGTCTCCACATGGCCCCTCGGGAACGCCGTCCCCGGAAGCCTCAAAAATGACCCTGCCTGCCAAAACCCCGGCCCAATGGGCACCCACGTCCAAACCTTGGCGACGAACGTCGCCTCGCTGAGCGGCCGGGACCGGGGAAAAAAAAACCCAGCCGGGGGAAAAAAAAAATCCCCCAGCTGGGGTTTTTTTATTCTATTTTAAATTAAACATTTACCTGAAATGCAAAAAACATTAACCTGCAATAACAAGTAACTACAAACCCAAAACACAATATTACCACATCACACAACTCTAACACACCACCCATACACCTTCCAAAACCACCGCACCATGACACCACACCCATTCTCTGCCCTTCTTGCCCTGTGCCATCACCCCATCTCTGCATAGGCCCTCAAAAACACCATTCCCAGCACCCTCTAAACTCGCCCCGCCTGCCAAAACCCCACTCCCAGCCAGGCCTCAGTCCGTACGTTAGCGACAAACATCACCTGCTGGAGCCACCGGAAACAGGGGAAAAAAATCCCATACGAGACAGGGGGGGGGGATAAAACCCCCCAGCTAGGGCTCTTACTCTTTACCTTCAGAATTTACCTGAAAAGGGAAAAAATTTTTGAACCTCCAAGGACAAATAACTAAAACCCCAAGCCACATTCACTCGAGATTTCACACTACCCGAACATGCTGCATGTCATCTACCGCAACGACCCTTTTAAGTACATGTCTCAAGCTATTTGTCAGGACAGAAAAACAGTTTGGACTTAATTCCCTTGCCATCCTTCACATAGTTCTTGACCACGATGATCTGTTCTTCCATGGCTTCCCAATCATGGCAGTTACCACAAGTCTGTTCCTCTGACGATCTGGAACTCAAACTCACCCCACGTCTCCGTCGCTAACCGCTGACAACGCCCACGACCCTGCCGACGCCGCTTCGTCTCGGGTAACCGACTCGGGGCGCGGCCGACTGAGAGCGGTGTCAGATGGCTCACGCTGTGATGTCGTCCAATGTGATGGCAAGGGCCGCTACTGCTGGCTAAGTGAACAAAGTATGACAATCAAAATCGGCTACAACTTGATTCAGAGTAATTTCTACATGGACAGAAGATGCCAAAGGCTAGAGGGAGGCCTTTCCATTGAGTCGTGAGGTTCAAAATGGACACCCTCACTTTCTAAACTCCACCCCGGACAGAAGACTAGGTGCGGCTGGATCCAAACGTAGCCACGCGCTGGGTCTACAGCTTGACTCCCAGACTCACAGAGGATAGGGGAAAGACCTAAAATATTATATTTAGATAAGGCCAAAGAATTGTATGTTTACAACTCATTCCTTATATCACTCAGCCTGATTTGCAGAATTGCATCGCTCTACACCTCGACATCCCTGCCTCCCTTCCATGGACGTAGGGACAAATGGGTTGATGAGGCAAACACCATGAAAATGAATAACCAAACAGAGCAGTAGAGCAGGAAGGCTGACTGGAGCTGCTGCTTCTGCTAAAGTCCCAGGCAAGAATATAAATCCCTGGGTATTTATACCCTTACAAACTATTCACCCACCCCTCTAGATTGAGAGTCAGTGCAGCAGCAATAGCTGAGTCCGGTCTCCTTGCTTCTCAGTAGATCCTCTGCGCTGATCTCAGACTGGACTTGGCTCCTCGCAGCCGTAGATTTTGTTTACCGTCCGTAGGATCTTCCTGCCAGCCTCAAATGTGGCATTTTCACACAAATAAACCTAGGTCTTCAAAAAAGTGTAAAGCAGGCCTTATCCCACAGGTGTTGATCAGAGTCTGTAGCTTCTTTTGTTACCATCCAAAAAAAAAAAGCTGTAACTGAGTGTTACATAGCCTAACAAAATGCCTTTTTACAAGTAAGTGACTCATATTGACAACGTGATCACCTGCAAAGAAAAAACATTTCATTAAAACACACTTCATCTCTGAAAAAAAAGCACACCACAGAAAACACTAGTCAATGTCGTTAATAACAACACCAAAACACCACTAAAAGGACTATTCACTCCCCTGCCCACAGCTACTCCATCCCAAATTACTGCACGACCTTTGCCTACACAATTGAACATGTCAGCATATGAACCGTGGACTCCTAGACATCAGTCCACCCACCCCTAACTGCACACGTCAGGGCGGAGCGGCTCCGAGCCAAAAGCGCACCCGCTCAGACAGACTCTCCACAGAACATTATAGACAACATGATGGCAATGCCACCAACAACACCCAGCGATGAGAACGACTCCAAACCAGACACACATTGATCAAAAGAACCTGCAGGGAGGCACTGGTGTACAAGGAGCCTCCACTGCAACCCCAGAAAACAAAGGAGCCAAAATTCAGGGCCCCTTACAAAACGGCGGCACTGGCGCAAACACACAGAGACGGCGGCACTGGCGCAAACACACAGAGACGGCGGCACTGGCGCAAACACACAGAGACGGCGGCACTGGCGCAAACACACAGAGACGGCGGCACTGGCGCAAACACACAGAGACGGCGGCACTGGCGCAAACACACAGAGACGGCGGCACTGGCGCAAACACACAGAGACGGCGGCACTGGCGCAAACACACAGAGACGGCGGCACTGGCGCAAACACACAGAGACGGCGGCACTGGCGCAAACACACAGAGACGGCGGCACTGGCGCAAACACACAGAGACGGCGGCACTGGCGCAAACACACAGAGACGGCGGCACTGGCGCAAACACACAGAGACGGCGGCACTGGCGCAAACACACAGAGACGGCGGCACTGGCGCAAACACACAGAGACGGCGGCACTGGCACAAACACACAGAGACGGCGGCACTGGCACAAACGCTTCGATATGCTGGGAAGAAGTGCCAGTCCCCAAGACTGGATGGGTAGAGAGCAGAGCTGCCAACACAGCCCTCAACGACACCATAACACACAACTGACCAGAAACATCCAAAACACAAGAACCTTCCACTCTTTCACCTGCTGATAGGACAAAACCGGCACCCAATTGGCACTACGACAATCGGCACCGGTGTTGCAGATCCCAGAATGGCACCCGAGTACACTTTCGTGTCCCTCAAATGCAATGAGACCCCAGGATCATCAGACAGGCGCAAGGCAGGCTTCCCGAACTACACAACTACACAGACGCTGGCTGGAGCTGCCCTGCCCGGCACACGCTGGCATCGCACTGTGAAATTCCCTAGACCCTTCACCTGCCCAAAGGAGACTGTTCCTGGATAACCCTTGCCCCAAACTTAACTTTACTCCCCTCCCTGCAGTTTTCAGCCCGTTCTCAGCACCCCAGCCTCCACTTAGCTTTCAGAGGACCAAGAAACTGAATCCATCTTCAACAAAAGAAAACACCACGTCCGCTGACAGGGATATTCCAGCATCACCAGGTTCCTCCTCAACATCTACAGCAACACAAGAAAACACACACGCACTAAGCAGAGCGAGCACACAGTATAAAGGCACAAGGCACAACTTCCCTCTGACACCACACACCGCCCCACCTGCTTACCGTGCTCAGCTCACCTCTTTCCTCACTGTTTCTTGCCAAGTTGTCCCTCTGCATCTGAAATCAAGGTATTCAGCAAGTCACCCAGATGCTCATGAACATCTTGACTATCCAACAGGTCTGCTTTCTGTTTAGGAATCCCACCAGAAGCTCTAATTAGGTCTCCAAAACACTGGAGAAGGAACAGTCCGCTCCCCTGCCCACAGCTACTCCATCCCAGATGACGGCTCAACCTTTGCCAATGCAGTTTAACGTGTCAACAGATTAACCGTGCACCCCTAGAGCTCCATTCACCCACCCCTGACTCCACGCCTCCGGGCACAGCAGCTCCGAGCCAAATGTGCACATGCACAGACAGACGCACCTCAAAACATTATAGACAACACATCAACAGCACCAAAAGTGCTGTATAACAAGAACTACTCCAAAACAGAGACTACATCAATCAAAAGAACCTGCAGAGAGGCAGCAGTGAGGCAAAGAGTCTCTACTGCAACCCCAGAAAAAAATAAGAGCCCAACATCACGGCCCCTTAAGAAATGGTGGCACTGGCACAAACACGCAAGGCTGCTGCAAAACTAAGAACTTCTTCCCAGCATCTTAAAGTGCCAGTCCCATAGACTGGATGCATACAGAGCACAACCGCTGATGATGCGGCCCAGAACTACACCGTAAATCACAACTGACAAGAAACATGAAAAATGAAACCACTACCCACACTTTCGGCTGATGATACAAGAATCCAGGACCCAATTCACACCAAGCCAATTGGCACTGGCATTCCAGATCCCGGGATGGCACCCGAGATACATGCTGTGCGCCTGGAGCGCAACGAGACCCCAGGATCGTCGGACAGTCGCGAGACAGGCTTCCCAAACTACACAATGCAGACAGAGGCTGGAGCTGCCCTGCCCGCCACACCCTGGCATCACACTGTAAAGGTCCCCAGACACTTTACCCACCCAAGGGGAACTGTTTCTGGACGGCCCTTATCAGAACTTAACCCCAACCCTGCAATTCCCAGCCCCTTCCCAGCCCCCGTGCCTCCACTTAGCTTTCAGAGGGCCGAGGGACCTAACCCATCTTCGACGAAGAAAACGCCACACGCGCTAACAGGGATCTTCCTGCATCGCTGGGTTCCTCTTCAACAACTACAGGAACACAAGAAAACACACGCTCGTTAAGCCGTACCGGCACACGGTGCCGTGGGGTAGACTCCGACCCCTTCCGCGACACCCGCCTCCCGCTCAGTTCCACGGCGTTCCGTGCCGCGGGCGCGGTCACAAACCCTCATCGCTTGTGACGCCTAAGACGGGGAGAAACAAAAAGATCCGTAGCTCTTTGAACGAATCCCTGGCCCCACGCTCCTGCTCGCCCCTACCACGGCTCCGTGCTCACCTTGCCAGAGGAGCTGCGCTGCCGATACCCAGCTTTCCACTTTGCTTCGCACCTAGAAAACATGGAAACGACCAAACTTAGCTGGAACCACACGGCACAGCTTCCTGCTCCCACCACGCACCGACCTGCTTGCTTACGGCGCTCGGCTCGCCTCCTCCGTCGCTCTTTCGTGCCAAGTTGTCCCTCTGCATCTGAAATCAAGGTATTCAACAAGGTAACCAGGAGCTCATCAACAGCTTGACCATTCCACAGGTCTGCTTTCTATTCAGGAATCACACAATAAGGTCTAATTGAGTCCCAAAAACCACTGCGGTACGGACTGTCCGCTCCCCTGCCCACAGCTACTCCGTCCCAGATGACCGCACAGCCTATGCCTACGCAGGATAACATGCCCACAGATCAATCGTGGACTCCTAAAGCTCGGTCCACCCGCTCCTAACTCTACACCTCCGGGCAGAGCAGCTCCGAGCCAAATGCGCACGTGCTTAGACAGATGCTCCACACAACATTATAGACAACCCGACAGCAATAACACCAAAAATGCTCCACAACAAAAATAACTCCAAATCAGAGACGGCAACGATAAAAATAACCTGCGGGGAGGCAGTGGTGAGGCGAGGAGCCTCAAATGCCACCCCAGAAAAAAAAGGAGCCAAACGTCACGGACTCTTACGAGACGGCAGCCCTGGCGCAAACATGCGGAGACGGCACAAATACGAGAAGCTGCTGCAAAACTTAAAACCTTCAAGATGCTGGGAAGAAGTGCCAGTCCCTTAGACTGGATAAGCAGAGATGAGAGCTGCTGTTGCAGCCCAGAACTACACCATAAAACACAACTGACAAAAAACATTCAAGATACAAGAACCATGTACCCTTTCGACTGCTGATACAAGAAAACCAGCAGCCGATTAGCGCTACGTCGATCGGCACCGGCTTTCCAGACCCCGGGATGACGCTTGAAATGACTTTCTTGCCCCTGGAACGCAATGATACCCGAGATCGTCTGACAGACACGAAGCACGCTCCCCAAACTACACGACAACAGACACGGGCTGGAGCGGCCCTGCCCGGCACACGCTGGCATCGCACTATAAAGTTGTCTGACCCCATTTCTCTGCCCAAAGGGGACTGCCCTTTTCTGTCTCAGAACTTAAAACCCTCCCTGCGATTCCCAGCCCCTTCCAAGCCCTCGTGCCTCCACTTAACTTTTAGAGGGCTGAGGGACCAAATCCATCTTCAACAGAGGAAAACACGACATGGGCTAACGGTGATCTTCCTGCAGTTGTCACTTTCCCCGTCACCACCTACAATAAGGAAAGCAAAGACATACATACAATTAAGCACCCAAATAATATTTGTCAGTACTAGACTTCAAGTCATTGCTCACTTTGGCTGAGTTCAAGGAGATACATTTGATTGTTCTACCAGGGACCACTGCAAAGGTTCTGGAGACAAGACACTCTTCTAGGAGAAAAGATTACATTAATACAGCTATTACATTAATACAGCTATTAATACAGCAATACAAACCAAAAAACAACACTCCATCTTCATCGTGGTCAGGAATTATTGGAAAATGCAAAACACGTGGAACTGAATCAACATATGAAACGTAATGACAAACCAACTTTCTACTATAGCTACTACTGAACCTTTCCTACGCCCGAAGATCTCACCTCAAAGGGACTCCTCGGCTTCTCCTAAGACGGCTGCCCACGTAGCTTAAACGGCTCAAAACCTGCCGGCTGCCGAAGGAGCGACAGAGAACCATCACCGAAGCGGTCCTGGAGCCGAATGAGCTCCCTGCCAGGGGACTGGGGCTCAAATACCCTGAGCCTCGCCCACCCCTTCCCACAATCCCCTAGGAAAGGGGAGGGATCGATCACCCCAGCCCCACCCAGCACCTTATCAAATTACCTAGAGTCTCACTTGAAATGACAGCACCTGCACTTTATTACTGCTCTTGCATCTACAATGACACTCAGTATGGAGACCAACTTAGAATTTCTAGGGAGCAGATAAAAAATAAGATACAACAATGACACTCCATCTTCATCGTGGTCAAGAATTATTGGAAAATGCAAAGCACCTGGAACTGAATCAACAAATGAAACGTAATGACAAACCAACTTTCTACTATAGCTACTACTGAACCTTTCCTGCGCCCAAAGCTCTCACCTCAAAGGGACTCCTCGGCTTCTCCTAAGACGGCTGCCCACGTAGCTTAAACGGCTCAAAACCTGCCGGCTGCCGAAGGAGCGACAGAGAACCATCACCGAAGCGGTCCTGGAGCCGAATGAGCTCCCTGCCAGGGGACTGGGGCTCAAATACCCTGAGCCTCGCCCACCCCTTCCCACAATCCCCTAGGAAAGGGGAGGGATCGATCACCCCGGCCCCACCCACCACCTTATCAAATTACCTAGAGTCTCACTTGAAATGACAGCACCTGCACTTTATTACTGCTCTTGCATCTACAATGAGACTCAGTATGGAGACCAGCTTAGAATTTCTAGGGAGCAGATAAAAAATAAGATACAACAATGACACTCCATCTTCATCGTGGTCAAGAATTATTGGAAAATGCAAAGCACCTAGAACTGAATCAACAAATGAAACGTGATGACAAACCAACTTTCTACTGCAGCTGCTACTGAACCTTTCCTGCGCCCGAAGCTCTCACCTCAAAGGGACTCCTCGGCTTCTCCTAAGACGGCTGCCCACGTAGCTTAAACGGCTCAAAACCTGCCGGCTGCCAAAGGAGCGACAGAGAACCAACACCGAAGCGGTCCTGGAGCCGAATGAGCTCCCTGCCAGGGGACTGGGGCTCAAATACCCTGAGCCTCGCCCACCCCTTCCCACAATCCCCTAGGAAAGGGGAGGGATCGATCACCCCAGCCCCACCCAGCACCTTATCAAATTACCTAGAGTCTCACTTGAAATGACAGCACCTGCACTTTATTACTGCTCTTGCATCTACAATGACACTCAGTATGGAGACCAACTTAGAATTTCTAGGGAGCAGATAAAAAATAAGATACAACAATGACACTCCATCTTCATCGTGGTCAAGAATTATTGGAAAATGCAAAGCACCTGGAACTGAATCAACAAATGAAACGTGATGACAAACCAACTTTCTACTGCAGCTGCTACTGAACCTTTCCTGCACCCAAAGCTCTCACCTCAAAGGGACTCCTCGGCTTCTCCTAAGACGGCTGCCCACGTAGCTTAAACGGCTCAAAACCTGCCGGCTGCCGAAGCAACGACAGAGAACCAACACCGAAGCGGTCCTGGAGCCGAATGAGCTCCCTGCCAGGGGACTGGGGCTCAAATACCCTGAGCCTCGCCCACCCCTTCCCACAATCCCCTAGGAAAGGGGAGGGATCGATCACCCCGGCCCCACCCACCACCTTATCAAATTACCTAGAGTCTCACTTGAAATGACAGCACCTGCACTTTATTACTGCTCTTGCATCTACAATGAGACTCAGTATGGAGACCAGCTTAGAATTTCTAGGGAGCAGATAAAAAATAAGATACAACAATGACACTCCATCTTCATCGTGGTCAAGAATTATTGGAAAATGCAAAGCACCTGGAACTGAATCAACAAATGAAACGTGATGACAAACCAACTTTCTACTGCAGCTGCTACTGAACCTTTCCTGCGCCCGAAGCTCTCACCTCAAAGAGACTCCTCGGCTTCTCCTAAGACGGCTGCCCACGTAGCTTAAACGGCTCAAAACCTGCCGGCTGCCGAAGCAACGACAGAGAACCAACACCGAAGCGGTCCTGGAGCCGAATGAGCTCCCTGCCAGGGGACTGGGGCTCAAATACCCTGAGCCTCGCCCACCCCTTCCCACAATCCCCTAGGAAAGGGGAGGGATCGATCACCCCAGCCCCACCCAGCACCTTATCAAATTACCTAGAGTCTCACTTGAAATGACAGCACCTGCACTTTATTACTGCTCTTGCATCAACAATGAGACTCAGTATGGAGACCAACTTAGAATTTCTAGGGAGCAGATAAAAAATAAGATACAACGACACTCCATCTTCATCGTGGTCAAGAATTATTGGAAAATGCAAAGCACCTGGAACTGAATCAACAAATGAAACGTGATGACAAACCAACTTTCTACTGCAGCTGCTACTGAACCTTTCCTACGCCCGAAGCTCTCACCTCAAAGGGACTCCTCGACTTCTCCTAAGACGGCTGCCCACGTAGCTTAAACGGCTCAAAACCTGCCGGCTGCCGAAGGAGCGACAGAGAACCAACACCGAAGCGGTCCTGGAGCCGAATGAGCTCCCTGCCAGGGGACTGGGGCTCAAATACCCTGAGCCCCGCCCACCCCTTCCCACAATCCCCTAGGAAAGGGGAGGGATCGATCACCCCAGCCCCACCCACCACCTTATCAAATTACCTAGAGTCTCACTTGAAATGACAGCACCTGCACTTTATTACTGCTCTTACATCTACAATGAGACTCAGTATGGAGACCAACTTAGAATTTCTAGGGAGCAGATAAAAAATAAGAAACATGATGACAAACCAACTTTCTACTACAGCTACTACTGAACCTTTCCTGCGCCCGAAGCTCTCACCTCAAAGGGACTCCTCGGCTTCTCCTAAGACGGCTGCCCACGTAGCTTAAACGGCTCAAAACCTGCCGACTGCCGAAGGAGCGACAGAAAACCGGCACCGAAGCGGTCCTGGAGCGGAATGAGCTCCCTATCTGAAGATTGGGGCTCAAATACCCTGACCCCCGCCCAGCCCTTCCCACAATCGCCTAAGAAAAGAGAGGGATCGGTCTCCCCACACCCCACCCACAACCCTTATCAAATTACCTGGAATCTCACTGAAAATTACAGCACCAGGACTTTATTACTGCTATTGCACTTGCAATATGACTAAATACAGATTTCAACCTAGATTTCCTAGGAAGTAGATAGAAATAATTATATTGCCAATACAATTGTGTATTGAAATTCCCTATAAAAGCGGGCAGAGGTCAGTCTCAAGTGTCAGAGGTCAGCACGGAAGGGTCTGAGATCAATAGACATATGTCAAGGATCATAGCTGAAAGGGCACATGTAGATGGTCAGGGAAACAGACTCAAAATGCAGTGGTCAAAGCTCTAGTGTCAAAGGTCCAGGGTCAAAGGTGGAAAGTCATGGGATCAAAGGACCACAAATATCAAATGTCACCAGAGGTGAAAACGTCACCCAAGGTCAAAAGAACACCTGAGATCAAAAGGTCACCAGAAGTCAAAAGCTCACCAGAGTTCAAAGGTCACCGGGGTAAAAAGTCACCAGATGTCAAAGGTCAGGGGGTTAGCAGTCAACAGAGGTCAAAGGTCACAGGAGGTCAAAGGTCACCGGGCATCAAAGGTCACCAGGGGTCAAAGGTCACCGGGGTGAAAGGTCACCAAGGGGTCAAAGGTCACCGTAGGTCAAAGGTCACCAAGGGGTCAAAGGTCACAAAGGGGTCAAAGGTCACCGGAAGGTCAAAGGTCACCGTAAGGTCAAAGGTCACCAAGGGGTCAAAGGTCACCAGAGGTCAAAGGTCACCAAGGGGTCAAAGGTCACCAAGGGGTCAAAGGTCACCAAGGGGTCAAAGGTCACCGGAAGGTCAAAGGTCACCAAGGGGTCAAAGGTCACCAGAGGTCAAAGGTCACCAAGGGGTCGAAGGTCACCAGAGGTCAAAGGTCACCAGAGGTCAAAGGTCACCAAGGGGTCAAAGGTCACCAAGGGGTCAAAGGTCACCGGAGGTCAAAGGTCACCAAGGGGTCAAAGGTCACAAAGGGGTCAAAGGTCACCGGAAGGTCAAAGGTCACCGGAAGGTCAAAGGTCACCAAGGGGTCAAAGGTCACCAGAGGTCAAAGGTCACCAAGGGGTCAAAGGTCACCAGAGGTCAGAGGTCACCAAGGGGTCAAAGGTCACCAAGGGGTCAAAGGTCACCAAGGGGTCAAAGGTCACCGGAAGGTCAAAGGTCACCAAGGGGTCAAAGGTCACCAGAGGTCAAAGGTCACCGGAAGGTCAAAGGTCACCAAGGGGGTCAAAGGTCATCGGAGGTCAAAGGTCACCAAGGGGTCAAAGGTCACCGGAAGGTCAAAGGTCGCCAAGGGTTCAAAGGTCACCAGAGGTCAAAGGTCACCAAGGGGTCAAAGGTCACTAGAGGTCAAAGGTCACCAAGGGGTCAAAGGTCACCAAGGGGTCAAAGGTCACCGGAAGTCAAAGGTCGCCGGAAGGTCAAAGGTCACCAAGGGGTCAAAGGTCACCGGAAGGTCAAAGGTCACCAAGGGGTCAAAGGTCACCGGAAGGTCAAAGGTCACCAAGGGGTCAAAGGTCACCAAGGGGTCAAACGTCACCGGAAGGTCAAAGGTCAAAAAGGGATCAAAGGTCACCAGAGGTCAAAGGTCACCAAGGGGTCAAAGGTCACCAAGGGGTCAAAGGTCACCGGAAGGTCAAAGGTCACCAGAGGTCAAAGGTCAACAAGGGGTCAAAGGTCACCGGAGGTCAAAGGTCACCGGAGGTCAAAGGTCAACAAGGGGTCAAAGGTCACCAAGACGTCAAAGGTCACCAAGGGGTCAAAGGTCACCGGAGGTCAAAGGTCACCAAGGGGTCAAAGGTCACCGGAAGGTCAAAGGTCACCGGAAGGTCAAAGGTCACCAAGGGGTCAAAGGTCACCAAGGGGTCAAAGGTCACCGGAAGGTCAAAGGTCACCAAGGGGTCAAAGGTCACCGGAGGTCAAAGGTCACCAAGGGGTCAAAGGTCACCAAGGGGTCAAAGGTCACCAAGGGGTCAAAGGTCACCGGAAGGTCAAAGGTCACCAAGGGGTCAAAGGTCACTAGAGGTCAAAGGTCACCAAGGGGTCAAAGGTCACCAAGGGGTGAAAGGTCACCGGAGGTCAAAGGTCACCAAGGGGTCAAAGGTCACCGGAAGGTCAAAAGTCACCAAGGGGTCAAAGGTCACCAAGGGATCAAGGTCACCGGAGGTCAATGGTCACCAAGGGGTCAAAGGTCACCAAGGGATCAAGGTCACCGGAGGTCAAAGGTCACCAAGGGGTCAAAGGTCACCAGAGGTCAAAGGTCACCGGAAGGTCAAAGATCACCGGAAGGTCAAAGGTCACCAAGGGGTCAAAAGTCACCGGAGGTCAAAGGTCAAAAAGGGGTCAAAGGTCACCAAGGGGTCAAAGGTCACCAAGGGGTCAAAGGTCACCAAGGGGTCAAAGGTCACCGGAAGGTCAAAAGTCACCAGAGGTCAAAGGTCAACAAGGGGTCAAAGGTCACCAAGGGGTCAAAGGTCACCGGAGGTCAAAGGTCAACAAGGGGTCAAAGGTCACCAAGGGGTCAAAGGTCACCGGAGTTCAAAGGTCAACAAGGGGTCAAAGGTCACCAAGGGGTCAAAGGTCACCGGAAGGTCAAAGGTCACCGGAGGTCAAAGGTCAAAAAGGGTCAAAGGTCACCAAGGGGTCAAAGGTAACCGGAGGTCAAAGGTCAACAAGGGGTCAAAGGTCACCGGAAGGTCAAAGGTCACCGGAAGGTCAAAGGTCACCAAGGGGTCAAATGTCACGGGAGGTCAAAGGTCACCGGTGTCAAAGGTCACCAGGTGTCAAAGGTCACCAGAGGTCAAAATGTCACCTGGGGTCAAAAGATCACTAAATGCCAAAAGGTCATGAGGTCCCCCACTGTATCCTTTGCTCCTGAAGACCAGGGTCCCCATGACATCCTTTGGGTGTCCCCTAGCCCCTATAGAGTCTGCCCCAAGCCCCCCTGAGCCCTCGCTTTCAACAGCAGGGATAGGACTGTGACCCCAAACAGCACCCCGTCCCTGTACCTCCAAGAGCAGAGACAGCAGTAAAATCCATTACTTTAATGGAATGGGGGTCAAGGAGTGAGGCCCCTGCCATGGTGAAAAATCATGGACTCCACACAATCCCATAAGAAATCAAGCAAAGCCATTTATTACACAAATAGGCCTCCTTATATATGCAGTTATGTCTTGATCACGCGTCCACGCTCCAAGCGTCCGTCAACTGATTGAATATTGTCTATGTTCAACAGCTGTCCACGAGCCCGAGTCTCGCTGTTGATAGCTCTGATGATTTCCGTTGTGTTTCCAGCTTTCCGAGGTGGCCTTGAAACGTCTGGGGGCCTAGCTACTTCAGTAACAAATCTCCATCTAATAGAAACCCATCCACACATTGAGAGAGATTTGAGGAATTTTCTTGAACTCAATGTCCCCTTTTTGTTTTTGAACCGGCCGGGCCTTGTTTACAACGCGCTGATTCATCTTTCAAATAAGCCGTACTTATGTCATTAATCATATGTTTTATGCTGCAGCATAACAGCATTATATGCAATTGTAATTAATAAGATCAAACAGCTACCCACCTATTTCCAAGCTTTTAAACCATTTTTCCAAACCCTAATTCTACAATGACCATCTTATTAACGTGCTGTTTCAGTTTGTCTAAACTACTATGAATAGATTCCAAAGGATCATACAACTTAATATGACACATTCTCTCAAATTCTTCAGAACCGTGACCTACTGATAAAAGAAAATAAAAGATCTACAGGGAATTGGGTGACGTCGAAAACGCGGCATCTGTGGAAGAAAAAGTCAGAGTGAAAAGTACTCTGCGGCTGGCTGCACGAACAGGAAGATTTTTAGAAAAAGAAGCGGTGGGGCGTCTTTTACTATTGGCCCTGTGAAAGGGGTGTGTCCCATCGACGGACGGATTTTTTTCTCCAGGTACGTAGGAGGAGGTAGGGACTGAACTGTGGGAAGCGGTCACGAGGGGGAGCTGCGAGTCCCACGACCTCGCCGGACCCTAGCGGGAGGAGGGTCAGGCGGCCGATGGAGGATGTCTGAGGGGAGCCGGAAACGTGTGCCGTCCCCTCGGAGCCGCCTGACGCGAACTGCCCCTGCTCTGAGAACTCCAAAAAATCGATACCCCTGGTATGTCCCGTATCACATTTGGAGTTCTGGAGCAGAGAGCAAATTATACGCGCTGCACCCTTTAAGCCATTGCCTGCCTACGAAGATAAACGGCGACAACCGGCAAGTTTCTACGAGCCAGGACGAGTTAATCCAGCTGACGTGCCTTTGACGGAGGACCCGATGAAGCGCCGGGATGGAGCGACGCAGATTCTCCCTGACTTCCGGGAGGAGAGCCATGTGCGCATCCTGATGACTTACTGAGACGGCAGGATAGCCATATGGAGGAAGTTTTAAAAGCTAGGAAACCATTAGTTGGCAGAAATGGTAGAACTTCGTGGTTAATAGCATATAAAAAGGCATCATGTGCAATTAAGGATGGTTAGAGGCAATTGGCAGGGAATGTGAAAAACGGAAAAAACGGGAACGGGAGGGGCGGAATTGGACCTCGCTCCTGAGGAGCTCCGTATTAAAAAGGAGCAAATACAAAAATGGGCTAGAAAATGTGCAGAGGATGGGATGTGGTCAGTGCTTCTGTAAGAGAAGCAGATGAATATTTGAGAACACAATATGAAAAAGGACTGGACACTGGGTCAGCAGATCTGTTTACAAATATGCGACGACTTACTGATCTGCAGAGAAAGACAAGGGAATTGTGTACGAGTGATAGTAATGAAAATTTGGGTGCTACCCCGATGCATCAGGATAGAGATACTCTTCTAGATGACTCTCGTAATGAAGGGCAATGCTCACAACGGGTAGTCACGTATGCGACCGTTGAAGGGACTATGTTACCTGGCGGTATTACAGCAATGTCAGTGCACGTAAATAACAGAGGACAAAGGCAGTGGTAGCCCTTTGATTGAAAAACGGATAAGCAATTGCAAACTGCAATTGTGCAATATGGTATGGATAATAGGCACGTGATGCAGCTAATGGATTCATTTTTCAAGGGGCAAGTACTAACTCCAACAGATATTAAGGTATTGATAGACTTATTGCTTCCCCCATTGGGGTGTTTCATGTTCTTGGACAACTGGCAGGGGAAGGTGGAATTGGCAGTATTAGAAAATGTTCATTTAGCGGCAGATGATCCATTGCGATTACCTAGCGCAGACCGATTACCGGGTCGTGGCGATATGGGGATGATGCCGCTGAGGTGACGCTTCCTCCAAGGATTTTGCGGCGAGGGCTTGCTGTGACTGCAGTGAAAGAATTAACAAATATAGGTAACCCTGTTCCACCCTGTTCTACAATAAAGCAGGATCCTGGGGAGCCATATATAACTTTGAGGACCGTTTCAAAGAAGCTATAGATGCTTCTCCTAACCTGACACCAGAGGCAAAAGCTGCTGTGGGGAAAGATTTGACCACGACTAGTGCAAACACTCAATACAGACAGATATTAGCCGGCTTGGGAAAAATAGCTTCTCGAGCAGAGATGATGGAAGCTTGTACATGGGTACCGATTATGCAACGCAAGGTAAAAAAGGCAAAAATACATACTCGAGCCAACGCTGAAGCTTTGGCTGCAGCGTTTTTAGCCGGCAACAAAAGGCCGAAGCCCTGCTTCTGACGGCCTAGCGGGTTTTACTTGCGTAGAGATGGGACAGCTTAAAAGAAACTGTCCTCGATACGCTTAGCAGAATTACAAAAATGGCATAACTGCTCAATTAGTCCAGTAGCAGATTCTCTTTATGTTGTGGGAGTTATACAAAGACTACGTATAGCGCTTTTGCGGCGAGTTTCCAATGCCTTGTTTTTTGAACCATTTTAGATTTGTGGAACACGTTAGATTGCAGGACAGTGCCAGTATTGATAATGCATATAAAAAGCCACTCTAACCTACGAGGTGGTCTAGTAGAGGGAAACAACATTATATACAAACTTGAGGCAGTGACAGAAGTATCTCCTTTTGAACAAGCCAGACAAGCTCACAAGTACTTCCGTCTAACCTCAGCATGGCTCCAAAAACAGTTTGCGCTGACCGAGGAACAAGCTCCGTCTGATGTTGCAGCTTTTCCCGATTCTGCCCGCATAATGCCTTGGCGAGAAAAAGGAGTAAATCCACGGGGCTTGCAGCCAGGCCAGTTATGGCAAACTGATATTACTGATTTTGCACCGTCTGGCCGACAAAAGTACATTAGTGCGATCGTAGATACCTGTTCAGGACTGCTGTGGGAGTCACCAGCAAACGAAAAAAGCTAAAGCGTGATTTATTACAAGCTTCTGCTGTCTCGGGTGTTCGGACTCAGATCAAAACAGATAATGGTCTCCCATATCGTTCTGACACACTTGCAACCTTCCTCATTGGTGGAATGTACGACACCTATTTGGAGTACCTTTTAGTTCTACTGTCCGGGCAATTATTGAGCGTGCACAAGGCACCCTGAAAAATCTTTGGTATGTTTTGAAAAAACAAGAAGGAATTGCTCTCAGTCCAGAAGAGGTTTTGATAAAGGGACTGCATGTGCTGAACTGACTGAATCCTAAAATTGAGACTAAAATGGAACCTGTTCTTATGCACCAAATAAAAAATGTAAAAGACTTTCCCAAAAATGTATTTAAGTTAATATGTTTAATCTGACAACGCAACAATGGGAAGGTCCTACGTCATTAATAACCTGGGGACGAATATATGCTTGGGTTTCTACAGGTAACCATAAAAATTTGTGGATCTGAAAAAAGAGGGTGAGACCTTCCATAGCGAACAAATAAGAAACCTAATACAATTATGACAACCCTTAACCTCAAAGGTGTAATCGCTTTTAGAGATGCATGTAGCCAATGTTGAGAATACCACTTGTCCCGTCCCAACAGATGGGATGAGGAACAAATGAACTCTATACGTGACACGTGCCCCGACTCGACGGATGAGATTGGCTGTGAGTTAACTCCCGGTAATTCTGCGCGGCGATGCAAAGTGAACGACAGACGATCGCAATGGGGGTACAATTATGAATTTACTAGAAGCATGTGGTGGTATACAAATTACAGCAATCGGTGACTTGGCAAAAGTATGTTATAATACCACAAAACTTATCAATACATGGACAGCAAAAACCCTTCTAAAAGCAGTGGATTGGCAACAATTAGTAACTGTAATGCAAAACTTAACAAGACTTTAGCAGCAGAATTTAAACATATAAAAACCATTGTAAAGAAAAGGAAGAGAGAGAGAGAAAATGAAAACTAAGATATCAGAAAAAGACAGGCAGACAGAGAGACTAAGAGTAAGATATGACCACTCCACAGGTACGTCGATCCTGTGACGACCACCAGAGTGGGGGACGCGTTGCATATTTATATGCTGCTGACCTGTATCATACGTGACGTTGTTTTATAAGGCTCATCATTTACATACAAGATATTAGAAGGCGGTTGGTCTCCTCCCTCTGCTCGCTCTTCCTGCTAATTAGGAAGACTCTTCTAGAAATGGTTATGGGGTCTTCAAACTAGGAGAAAGTTCACCATAATGACCAGAAGCGAAATGTCTTGCCCATCAGTAGTAGCTGTTGTTCGTGTTCTCTTCTGGTAGCTGGCGGTTCGACAGATGGTTCATCTCGATCATCCAAATTAGGCCATGTAACCTTTCACGGCAACACTGTTAATAGTCCTTATCTTCCAAGGTGTCTGCCTTCATGGCCATAAAACTTTGGGAAAGATAAGATGAGATGGCAACTATCTCTTCCTCCCAATGTAACAAAAACCAGACGTTTAACGCATAACAAGGTCTTAGTTCTGCTAAGCATGGGAACCAGTGCTTCAAGATTGTCACACCACTTTGTAAAAGAGAGCAGCAATTGATTTTGTGTTATTAGCCATCGTCACAGTCATATTTTAATTTCAAACAACACATACAAACACAATCTTCATAAGATAGAAGATTTTCAAAACATGAAAATAACAGAGGATGTTGACTTTTCTGAGTTGGATACCCTCTTTGGTTAAAAGGAATATTGAAAACGGAACTGTTCTTGTTAATTGTAATTATATTAGCCTTAATGTTCTTAATCTGTATCATACTTTGAAGACAGTGTGAAACACAGGGTATTTTTTTATCTAATGAAATATTAACGAGGGAGAGATAGCGAGGCAGAGTCCCCCCTCCCGGGCAGATCGGGTTGTCACCAGCCTGGCGGAGAGGTTAAGCCAGAGACAAAAGAAACAAAAGGAGCCCCATAAGAAGGTAACAATGAATGAGCAAGCACCGGACACAAGTGTGCACAGCACGAGGACAGTGCATGCAGCCTATCACATTATTGTATAGCATGTGATACAACCAATCACATTGTTGCAAGGCACGTGGAGACGGCAGCTTTGTCTAAAGTCCAACAATAAAGTGAACTTGGTAAACATCACATTGGTGTCTCAGGTCCCATCTGTCACATGGAAAAGCGACAATACACTCCAATAGCAATAGCTGAGTCTGGGGTCTTCTTGATTCTCAGACAATCCTTTGTACTGACCTCAGACAGGTATTTGATTTATGCAGCTGTAGATACAATTTACAGTCATATTAACAACGTGGTCACCTAAAAAAAAAAATATTATAAGAATACTCTGAAAAAACAGCACACAACAGAAAACATTATTCAAAACAGTCTTGAGTATGAACTATAAAACACCACTACAGAGAATGTACACCCTCCTACCAATGGCAACTCCATGCCAGACGACGGTACAAACACAGCCCACGCAATTTAATAGGTCAACAAATTAACGGTGGACACCTAGAGCTCAATCCACCCATCCCTGACTCTACAACTCTGGGCACAACAGCTCCCACCCAACATGCACATCTGCACAAAAAGCCTCCACAAAACAAGATTGAACACATGACTGAAACAACACCAAAAATGATCAAGAACAAGAACGACTCCACGACCAGACACAACATCGATCAAAACAACCTGCAGGGAGGCAGTGGAAAGGCAAGGAGGCTCTACTGCAACCCCAGAATAAAAAGGAAACAAACCCCACGGTCCCTTAAGAAATGGCACCACGACACAAACAGAGACGGCAACACCAACACGAAAAGATACTGCAATCACTAAAACTTAAAGATGTTGGGAAGAACTGCTAGTCCCTGAGATTGGATAGATGGAAAGCACAGCTGACAGCACAGCCTAAGACAAGGCCAAAAACAGCCCTGAACAAAAACTGCCGTAAGGCAAGAACCCGCCACGCTTTCGGCTGCCGACACCAGAAAACCAGCGCCCGATCGGCGCTACGCCGATCGGCACCGGCGTTCCAGATCCCGGGGTGGCACCCGAGAGGCCTTCCGTGCCCCTCGAACGCAACGAGACCCCAGGATCGGCTGACAGGCGCAAGGCAGGCTTCCCGAACTACACCACAACGCAGACGCAGGCTGGAGCTGCCCTGCCCGGCACACGCTGGCATCGCACGGTAAAGGTCCCCGGGCCCTTGACCCGCGCCAAGGGCGCGGTTCCTGGACGGCCCTTGCCCTTAGCAGAGCTAAACCCCCCGGCCCTGCCATTCCCGGCCCCTTCCCAGCCCTCGCGCCTCCACTTAGCTTTCAGAGGGCCGAGGGACCGAACCCATCTTCGGCAGAGGAAAACGCCACGTGCGCCAACGGCCGTCTTCCCGCGTCGCCGGGTTCCTCTTCAGCGCCTGCAGGAGCACGAGAAAGCACGCGCTCGCTAAGCCACGCCGGCACACGGCGCCGCGGGGCAAACGCCGAGTCCGTCCGCGACACCCACCTCCTGCTGAGCTCCAGGGCGGTCCGGTCGGCGTGTCCTGCCGCTGGCGCGGTCACAAACCCTCAGCGCTGCTGACGCCTACGACGGCGAGAAGCAAAAAAAAACCGTGGCGCCGGGAACGAGTCCCCGGCCCCACGCTCCTCCTCGCCCCTAGCCCGGCTCACCGCAAATGCTCCTCCCGGTCCAGAGGGCCCACAAAGCGCCTGCAAAGCGAGAAGGAAAAGATGAAGCGAGAGACCGGGCAATACCGGGCTCCGCAACGCCCACCGCCGCCTCACCTTCTCGGCTGCCGGCCGGCGTGCGGCTTCGCCCCTGCCGGCTCGTCTGCGGCACCCGCAAATCCAGAGGCACGCGCTCGGACGCCGCCCGAAAACACAGCCTGCCCGCAGACGGTCCCAGCTCGCCCTCCCTTACCTGGGCCGCTCGCCCACCCGGCCGCCCTTGCTTTGGACTGCCACGCCGCGGACCGCCGAGACGCTCAGCTGCCGCCTGTAAAACACCACCAAAGGACGCTCGGAGCCGCGCCAGCAACACGGGACCTGAAACGAGCTGCCGCTTCGGCCCAGCACTCCGTGCTCACCTGGCCCGAGGAGCTGAGCTGCCGACAGCCCGCTTTCCTCTTCGCTTCGCACCTAGGAAACAGAGAAACGACCGAGCTTAGCTAGAGCCACACGGCACAGCTCCCCTCTGGCACCACCCACCGACCCACCTGCTTACGGCGCACAGCTCGCCTCCTCCGTCGCTCTTCCGGGCCAAGTTGTCCCTCTGCTCCTGAAATCAGGTGATTCTGCAAGTCACCCAGCAGCCCATCAACAGCCTGACCAGCCCACAGGTCTGCTTTCTGTGGCGCAATAACGTCCCAAGCTCTCGTGGAGGCTCTCAAACGCCTGCGCGGGGACCCTCCGCTCCCCTGCCCACGGCTACTCCATCCCAGATGACCGCGCCGCCTCTGCCCACGCAATTCAACGCGTCAGCAGGTTAACCGGGGACCGCCAGAGCTCCGTCCACCCTCCCCTGCCTCTACGCGTCCGGGCAGAGCAGCTCCGAGCCAAACGCGCACCCGGGCCGACAGACGCTCCGCAGAACCTTATAGACCACGCGACGGCCACAGCGCCAAAAACGCTCCACGACGAACACGACGCTCCGAGACCAGAAGGGCATCGATCCCAATCATCTACGGGGAGGAGAGGAGCCTCTCCTGCATCCTCAAACGGAAAAGGAGCCCGACGTCACGGCTCCTGACGAGACGGCGGCAGCGCCACAACCGAGCAGAGACGTCGCAACCAAACGAGAAGCTGATGAAAAACCTAAGAACTTCTTCCCAGCATCTTGAAGTTCCAGTCCCTGAGACTGGATGGCTAGAGCTGCCGGCACAGCCCAGGACAACGCCACAATCAGCCCTGACCAGAAACGGCCGAAAGGCAAGAACGCGCCACGCTTTCGGCTGCCGACACCAGAAAACCAGCGCCCGATCGGCGCTACGCCGATCGGCACCGGCGTTCCAGATCCCGGGGTGGCACCCGAGAGGCCTTCCGTGCCCCTCGAACGCAACGAGACCCCAGGATCGGCTGACAGGCGCAAGGCAGGCTTCCCGAACTACACCACAACGCAGACGCAGGCTGGAGCTGCCCTGCCCGGCACACGCTGGCATCGCACGGTAAAGGTCCCCGGGCCCTTGACCCGCGCCAAGGGCGCGGTTCCTGGACGGCCCTTGCCCTTAGCAGAGCTAAACCCCCCGGCCCTGCCATTCCCGGCCCCTTCCCAGCCCTCGCGCCTCCACTTAGCTTTCAGAGGGCCGAGGGACCGAACCCATCTTCGGCAGAGGAAAACGCCACGTGCGCCAACGGCCGTCTTCCCGCGTCGCCGGGTTCCTCTTCAGCGCCTGCAGGAGCACGAGAAAGCACGCGCTCGCTAAGCCACGCCGGCACACGGCGCCGCGGGGCGAACGCCGAGTCCGTCCGCGACACCCACCTCCTGCTGAGCTCCAGGGCGGTCCGGTCGGCGTGTCCTGCCGCTGGCGCGGTCACAAACCCTCAGCGCTGCTGACGCCTACGACGGCGAGAAGCAAAAAAAAACCGTGGCGCCGGGAACGAGTCCCCGGCCCCACGCTCCTCCTCGCCCCTAGCCCGGCTCACCGCAAATGCTCCTCCCGGTCCAGAGGGCCCACAAAGCGCCTGCAAAGCGAGAAGGAAAAGATGAAGCGAGAGACCGGGCAATACCGGGCTCCGCAACGCCCACCGCCGCCTCACCTTCTCGGCTGCCGGCCGGCGTGCGGCTTCGCCCCTGCCGGCTCGTCTGCGGCACCCGCAAATCCAGAGGCACGCGCTCGGACGCCGCCCGAAAACACAGCCTGCCCGCAGACGGTCCCAGCTCGCCCTCCCTTACCTGGGCCGCTCGCCCACCCGGCCGCCCTTGCTTTGGACTGCCACGCCGCGGACCGCCGAGACGCTCAGCTGCCGCCTGTAAAACACCACCAAAGGACGCTCGGAGCCGCGCCAGCAACACGGGACCTGAAACGAGCTGCCGCTTCGGCCCAGCACTCCGTGCTCACCTGGCCCGAGGAGCTGAGCTGCCGACAGCCCGCTTTCCTCTTCGCTTCGCACCTAGGAAACAGAGAAACGACCGAGCTTAGCTAGAGCCACACGGCACAGCTCCCCTCTGGCACCACCCACCGACCCACCTGCTTACGGCGCACAGCTCGCCTCCTCCGGCGCTCTTCCGGGCCAAGTTGTCCCTCTGCTCCTGAAATCAGGTGATTCTGCAAGTCACCCAGCAGCCCATCAACAGCCTGACCAGCCCACAGGTCTGCTTTCTGTGGCGCAATAACGTCCCAAGCTCTCGTGGAGGCTCTCAAACGCCTGCGCGGGGACCCTCCGCTCCCCTGCCCACGGCTACTCCATCCCAGATGACCGCGCCGCCTCTGCCCACGCAATTCAACGCGTCAGCAGGTTAACCGGGGACCGCCAGAGCTCCGTCCACCCTCCCCTGCCTCTACGCGTCCGGGCAGAGCAGCTCCGAGCCAAACGCGCACCCGGGCCGACAGACGCTCCGCAGAACCTTATAGACCACGCGACGGCCACAGCGCCAAAAACGCTCCACGACGAACACGACGCTCCGAGACCAGAAGGGCATCGATCCCAATAATCTACGGGGAGGAGAGGAGCCTCTCCTGCATCCTCAAACGGAAAAGGAGCCCGACGTCACGGCTCCTGACGAGACGGCGGCAGCGCCACAACCGAGCAGAGACGTCGCAACCAAACGAGAAGCTGATGAAAAACCTAAGAACTTCTTCCCAGCATCTTGAAGTTCCAGTCCCTGAGACTGGATGGCTAGAGCTGCCGGCACAGCCCAGGACAACGCCACAATCAGCCCTGACCAGAAACGGCCGAAAGGCAAGAACGCGCCACGCTTTCGGCTGCCGACACCAGAAAACCAGCGCCCGATCGGCGCTACGCCGATCGGCACCGGCGTTCCAGATCCCGGGGTGGCACCCGAGAGGCCTTCCGTGCCCCTCGAACGCAACGAGACCCCAGGATCGGCTGACAGGCGCAAGGCAGGCTTCCCGAACTACACCACAACGCAGACGCAGGCTGGAGCTGCCCTGCCCGGCACACGCTGGCATCGCACGGTAAAGGTCCCCGGGCCCTTGACCCGCGCCAAGGGCGCGGTTCCTGGACGGCCCTTGCCCTTAGCAGAGCTAAACCCCCCGTCCCTGCCATTCCCGGCCCCTTCCCAGCCCTCGCGCCTCCACTTAGCTTTCAGAGGGCCGAGGGACCGAACCCATCTTCGGCAGAGGAAAACGCCACGTGCGCCAACGGCCGTCTTCCCGCGTCGCCGGGTTCCTCTTCAGCGCCTGCAGGAGCACGAGAAAGCACGCGCTCGCTAAGCCACGCCGGCACACGGCGCCGCGGGGCAAACGCCGAGTCCGTCCGCGACACCCACCTCCTGCTGAGCTCCAGGGCGGTCCGGTCGGCGTGTCCTGCCGCTGGCGCGGTCACAAACCCTCAGCGCTGCTGACGCCTACGACGGCGAGAAGCAAAAAAAAACCGTGGCGCCGGGAACGAGTCCCCGGCCCCACGCTCCTCCTCGCCCCTAGCCCGGCTCACCGCAAATGCTCCTCCCGGTCCAGAGGGCCCACAAAGCGCCTGCAAAGCGAGAAGGAAAAGATGAAGCGAGAGACCGGGCAATACCGGGCTCCGCAACGCCCACCGCCGCCTCACCTTCTCGGCTGCCGGCCGGCGTGCGGCTTCGCCCCTGCCGGCTCGTCTGCGGCACCCGCAAATCCAGAGGCACGCGCTCGGACGCCGCCCGAAAACACAGCCTGCCCGCAGACGGTCCCAGCTCGCCCTCCCTTACCTGGGCCGCTCGCCCACCCGGCCGCCCTTGCTTTGGACTGCCACGCCGCGGACCGCCGAGACGCTCAGCTGCCGCCTGTAAAACACCACCAAAGGACGCTCGGAGCCGCGCCAGCAACACGGGACCTGAAACGAGCTGCCGCTTCGGCCCAGCACTCCGTGCTCACCTGGCCCGAGGAGCTGAGCTGCCGACAGCCCGCTTTCCTCTTCGCTTCGCACCTAGGAAACAGAGAAACGACCGAGCTTAGCTAGAGCCACACGGCACAGCTCCCCTCTGGCACCACCCACCGACCCACCTGCTTACGGCGCACAGCTCGCCTCCTCCGTCGCTCTTCCGGGCCAAGTTGTCCCTCTGCTCCTGAAATCAGGTGATTCTGCAAGTCACCCAGCAGCCCATCAACAGCCTGACCAGCCCACAGGTCTGCTTTCTGTGGCGCAATAACGTCCCAAGCTCTCGTGGAGGCTCTCAAACGCCTGCGCGGGGACCCTCCGCTCCCCTGCCCACGGCTACTCCATCCCAGATGACCGCGCCGCCTCTGCCCACGCAATTCAACGCGTCAGCAGGTTAACCGGGGACCGCCAGAGCTCCGTCCACCCTCCCCTGCCTCTACGCGTCCGGGCAGAGCAGCTCCGAGCCAAACGCGCACCCGGGCCGACAGACGCTCCGCAGAACCTTATAGACCACGCGACGGCCACAGCGCCAAAAACGCTCCACGACGAACACGACGCTCCGAGACCAGAAGGGCATCGATCCCAATCATCTACGGGGAGGAGAGGAGCCTCTCCTGCATCCTCAAACGGAAAAGGAGCCCGACGTCACGGCTCCTGACGAGACGGCGGCAGCGCCACAACCGAGCAGAGACGTCGCAACCAAACGAGAAGCTGATGAAAAACCTAAGAACTTCTTCCCAGCATCTTGAAGTTCCAGTCCCTGAGACTGGATGGCTAGAGCTGCCGGCACAGCCCAGGACAACGCCACAATCAGCCCTGACCAGAAACGGCCGAAAGGCAAGAACGCGCCACGCTTTCGGCTGCCGACACCAGAAAACCAGCGCCCGATCGGCGCTACGCCGATCGGCACCGGCGTTCCAGATCCCGGGGTGGCACCCGAGAGGCCTTCCGTGCCCCTCGAACGCAACGAGACCCCAGGATCGGCTGACAGGCGCAAGGCAGGCTTCCCGAACTACACCACAACGCAGACGCAGGCTGGAGCTGCCCTGCCCGGCACACGCTGGCATCGCACGGTAAAGGTCCCCGGGCCCTTGACCCGCGCCAAGGGCGCGGTTCCTGGACGGCCCTTGCCCTTAGCAGAGCTAAACCCCCCGGCCCTGCCATTCCCGGCCCCTTCCCAGCCCTCGCGCCTCCACTTAGCTTTCAGAGGGCCGAGGGACCGAACCCATCTTCGGCAGAGGAAAACGCCACGTGCGCCAACGGCCGTCTTCCCGCGTCGCCGGGTTCCTCTTCAGCGCCTGCAGGAGCACGAGAAAGCACGCGCTCGCTAAGCCACGCCGGCACACGGCGCCGCGGGGCGAACGCCGAGTCCGTCCGCGACACCCACCTCCTGCTGAGCTCCAGGGCGGTCCGGTCGGCGTGTCCTGCCGCTGGCGCGGTCACAAACCCTCAGCGCTGCTGACGCCTACGACGGCGAGAAGCAAAAAAAAACCGTGGCGCCGGGAACGAGTCCCCGGCCCCACGCTCCTCCTCGCCCCTAGCCCGGCTCACCGCAAATGCTCCTCCCGGTCCAGAGGGCCCACAAAGCGCCTGCAAAGCGAGAAGGAAAAGATGAAGCGAGAGACCGGGCAATACCGGGCTCCGCAACGCCCACCGCCGCCTCACCTTCTCGGCTGCCGGCCGGCGTGCGGCTTCGCCCCTGCCGGCTCGTCTGCGGCACCCGCAAATCCAGAGGCACGCGCTCGGACGCCGCCCGAAAACACAGCCTGCCCGCAGACGGTCCCAGCTCGCCCTCCCTTACCTGGGCCGCTCGCCCACCCGGCCGCCCTTGCTTTGGACTGCCACGCCGCGGACCGCCGAGACGCTCAGCTGCCGCCTGTAAAACACCACCAAAGGACGCTCGGAGCCGCGCCAGCAACACGGGACCTGAAACGAGCTGCCGCTTCGGCCCAGCACTCCGTGCTCACCTGGCCCGAGGAGCTGAGCTGCCGACAGCCCGCTTTCCTCTTCGCTTCGCACCTAGGAAACAGAGAAACGACCGAGCTTAGCTAGAGCCACACGGCACAGCTCCCCTCTGGCACCACCCACCGACCCACCTGCTTACGGCGCACAGCTCGCCTCCTCCGGCGCTCTTCCGGGCCAAGTTGTCCCTCTGCTCCTGAAATCAGGTGATTCTGCAAGTCACCCAGCAGCCCATCAACAGCCTGACCAGCCCACAGGTCTGCTTTCTGTGGCGCAATAACGTCCCAAGCTCTCGTGGAGGCTCTCAAACGCCTGCGCGGGGACCCTCCGCTCCCCTGCCCACGGCTACTCCATCCCAGATGACCGCGCCGCCTCTGCCCACGCAATTCAACGCGTCAGCAGGTTAACCGGGGACCGCCAGAGCTCCGTCCACCCTCCCCTGCCTCTACGCGTCCGGGCAGAGCAGCTCCGAGCCAAACGCGCACCCGGGCCGACAGACGCTCCGCAGAACCTTATAGACCACGCGACGGCCACAGCGCCAAAAACGCTCCACGACGAACACGACGCTCCGAGACCAGAAGGGCATCGATCCCAATCATCTACGGGGAGGAGAGGAGCCTCTCCTGCATCCTCAAACGGAAAAGGAGCCCGACGTCACGGCTCCTGACGAGACGGCGGCAGCGCCACAACCGAGCAGAGACGTCGCAACCAAACGAGAAGCTGATGAAAAACCTAAGAACTTCTTCCCAGCATGTTGAAGTTCCAGTCCCTGAGACTGGATGGCTAGAGCTGCCGGCACAGCCCAGGACAACGCCACAATCAGCCCTGACCAGAAACGGCCGAAAGGCAAGAACGCGCCACGCTTTCGGCTGCCGACACCAGAAAACCAGCGCCCGATCGGCGCTACGCCGATCGGCACCGGCGTTCCAGATCCCGGGGTGGCACCCGAGAGGCCTTCCGTGCCCCTCGAACGCAACGAGACCCCAGGATCGGCTGACAGGCGCAAGGCAGGCTTCCCGAACTACACCACAACGCAGACGCAGGCTGGAGCTGCCCTGCCCGGCACACGCTGGCATCGCACGGTAAAGGTCCCCGGGCCCTTGACCCGCGCCAAGGGCGCGGTTCCTGGACGGCCCTTGCCCTTAGCAGAGCTAAACCCCCCGGCCCTGCCATTCCCGGCCCCTTCCCAGCCCTCGCGCCTCCACTTAGCTTTCAGAGGGCCGAGGGACCGAACCCATCTTCGGCAGAGGAAAACGCCACGTGCGCCAACGGCCGTCTTCCCGCGTCGCCGGGTTCCTCTTCAGCGCCTGCAGGAGCACGAGAAAGCACGCGCTCGCTAAGCCACGCCGGCACACGGCGCCGCGGGGCAAACGCCGAGTCCGTCCGCGACACCCACCTCCTGCTGAGCTCCAGGGCGGTCCGGTCGGCGTGTCCTGCCGCTGGCGCGGTCACAAACCCTCAGCGCTGCTGACGCCTACGACGGCGAGAAGCAAAAAAAACCGTGGCGCCGGGAACGAGTCCCCGGCCCCACGCTCCTCCTCGCCCCTAGCCCGGCTCACCGCAAATGCTCCTCCCGGTCCAGAGGGCCCACAAAGCGCCTGCAAAGCGAGAAGGAAAAGATGAAGCGAGAGACCGGGCAATACCGGGCTCCGCAACGCCCACCGCCGCCTCACCTTCTCGGCTGCCGGCCGGCGTGCGGCTTCGCCCCTGCCGGCTCGTCTGCGGCACCCGCAAATCCAGAGGCACGCGCTCGGACGCCGCCCGAAAACACAGCCTGCCCGCAGACGGTCCCAGCTCGCCCTCCCTTACCTGGGCCGCTCGCCCACCCGGCCGCCCTTGCTTTGGACTGCCACGCCGCGGACCGCCGAGACGCTCAGCTGCCGCCTGTAAAACACCACCAAAGGACGCTCGGACCCGCGCCAGCAACACGGGACCTGAAACGAGCTGCCGCTTCGGCCCAGCACTCCGTGCTCACCTGGCCCGAGGAGCTGAGCTGCCGACAGCCCGCTTTCCTCTTCGCTTCGCACCTAGGAAACAGAGAAACGACCGAGCTTAGCTAGAGCCACACGGCACAGCTCCCCTCTGGCACCACCCACCGACCCACCTGCTTACGGCGCACAGCTCGCCTCCTCCGTCGCTCTTCCGGGCCAAGTTGTCCCTCTGCTCCTGAAATCAGGTGATTCTGCAAGTCACCCAGCAGCCCATCAACAGCCTGACCAGCCCACAGGTCTGCTTTCTGTGGCGCAATAACGTCCCAAGCTCTCGTGGAGGCTCTCAAACGCCTGCGCGGGGACCCTCCGCTCCCCTGCCCACGGCTACTCCATCCCAGATGACCGCGCCGCCTCTGCCCACGCAATTCAACGCGTCAGCAGGTTAACCGGGGACCGCCAGAGCTCCGTCCACCCTCCCCTGCCTCTACGCGTCCGGGCAGAGCAGCTCCGAGCCAAACGCGCACCCGGGCCGACAGACGCTCCGCAGAACCTTATAGACCACGCGACGGCCACAGCGCCAAAAACGCTCCACGACGAACACGACGCTCCGAGACCAGAAGGGCATCGATCCCAATCATCTACGGGGAGGAGAGGAGCCTCTCCTGCATCCTCAAACGGAAAAGGAGCCCGACGTCACGGCTCCTGACGAGACGGCGGCAGCGCCACAACCGAGCAGAGACGTCGCAACCAAACGAGAAGCTGATGAAAAACCTAAGAACTTCTTCCCAGCATCTTGAAGTTCCAGTCCCTGAGACTGGATGGCTAGAGCTGCCGGCACAGCCCAGGACAACGCCACAATCAGCCCTGACCAGAAACGGCCGAAAGGCAAGAACGCGCCACGCTTTCGGCTGCCGACACCAGAAAACCAGCGCCCGATCGGCGCTACGCCGATCGGCACCGGCGTTCCAGATCCCGGGGTGGCACCCGAGAGGCCTTCCGTGCCCCTCGAACGCAACGAGACCCCAGGATCGGCTGACAGGCGCAAGGCAGGCTTCCCGAACTACACCACAACGCAGACGCAGGCTGGAGCTGCCCTGCCCGGCACACGCTGGCATCGCACGGTAAAGGTCCCCGGGCCCTTGACCCGCGCCAAGGGCGCGGTTCCTGGACGGCCCTTGCCCTTAGCAGAGCTAAACCCCCCGGCCCTGCCATTCCCGGCCCCTTCCCAGCCCTCGCGCCTCCACTTAGCTTTCAGAGGGCCGAGGGACCGAACCCATCTTCGGCAGAGGAAAACGCCACGTGCGCCAACGGCCGTCTTCCCGCGTCGCCGGGTTCCTCTTCAGCGCCTGCAGGAGCACGAGAAAGCACGCGCTCGCTAAGCCACGCCGGCACACGGCGCCGCGGGGCGAACGCCGAGTCCGTCCGCGACACCCACCTCCTGCTGAGCTCCAGGGCGGTCCGGTCGGCGTGTCCTGCCGCTGGCGCGGTCACAAACCCTCAGCGCTGCTGACGCCTACGACGGCGAGAAGCAAAAAAAAACCGTGGCGCCGGGAACGAGTCCCCGGCCCCACGCTCCTCCTCGCCCCTAGCCCGGCTCACCGCAAATGCTCCTCCCGGTCCAGAGGGCCCACAAAGCGCCTGCAAAGCGAGAAGGAAAAGATGAAGCGAGAGACCGGGCAATACCGGGCTCCGCAACGCCCACCGCCGCCTCACCTTCTCGGCTGCCGGCCGGCGTGCGGCTTCGCCCCTGCCGGCTCGTCTGCGGCACCCGCAAATCCAGAGGCACGCGCTCGGACGCCGCCCGAAAACACAGCCTGCCCGCAGACGGTCCCAGCTCGCCCTCCCTTACCTGGGCCGCTCGCCCACCCGGCCGCCCTTGCTTTGGACTGCCACGCCGCGGACCGCCGAGACGCTCAGCTGCCGCCTGTAAAACACCACCAAAGGACGCTCGGAGCCGCGCCAGCAACACGGGACCTGAAACGAGCTGCCGCTTCGGCCCAGCACTCCGTGCTCACCTGGCCCGAGGAGCTGAGCTGCCGACAGCCCGCTTTCCTCTTCGCTTCGCACCTAGGAAACAGAGAAACGACCGAGCTTAGCTAGAGCCACACGGCACAGCTCCCCTCTGGCACCACCCACCGACCCACCTGCTTACGGCGCACAGCTCGCCTCCTCCGGCGCTCTTCCGGGCCAAGTTGTCCCTCTGCTCCTGAAATCAGGTGATTCTGCAAGTCACCCAGCAGCCCATCAACAGCCTGACCAGCCCACAGGTCTGCTTTCTGTGGCGCAATAACGTCCCAAGCTCTCGTGGAGGCTCTCAAACGCCTGCGCGGGGACCCTCCGCTCCCCTGCCCACGGCTACTCCATCCCAGATGACCGCGCCGCCTCTGCCCACGCAATTCAACGCGTCAGCAGGTTAACCGGGGACCGCCAGAGCTCCGTCCACCCTCCCCTGCCTCTACGCGTCCGGGCAGAGCAGCTCCGAGCCAAACGCGCACCCGGGCCGACAGACGCTCCGCAGAACCTTATAGACCACGCGACGGCCACAGCGCCAAAAACGCTCCACGACGAACACGACGCTCCGAGACCAGAAGGGCATCGATCCCAATAATCTACGGGGAGGAGAGGAGCCTCTCCTGCATCCTCAAACGGAAAAGGAGCCCGACGTCACGGCTCCTGACGAGACGGCGGCAGCGCCACAACCGAGCAGAGACGTCGCAACCAAACGAGAAGCTGATGAAAAACCTAAGAACTTCTTCCCAGCATCTTGAAGTTCCAGTCCCTGAGACTGGATGGCTAGAGCTGCCGGCACAGCCCAGGACAACGCCACAATCAGCCCTGACCAGAAACGGCCGAAAGGCAAGAACGCGCCACGCTTTCGGCTGCCGACACCAGAAAACCAGCGCCCGATCGGCGCTACGCCGATCGGCACCGGCGTTCCAGATCCCGGGGTGGCACCCGAGAGGCCTTCCGTGCCCCTCGAACGCAACGAGACCCCAGGATCGGCTGACAGGCGCAAGGCAGGCTTCCCGAACTACACCACAACGCAGACGCAGGCTGGAGCTGCCCTGCCCGGCACACGCTGGCATCGCACGGTAAAGGTCCCCGGGCCCTTGACCCGCGCCAAGGGCGCGGTTCCTGGACGGCCCTTGCCCTTAGCAGAGCTAAACCCCCCGTCCCTGCCATTCCCGGCCCCTTCCCAGCCCTCGCGCCTCCACTTAGCTTTCAGAGGGCCGAGGGACCGAACCCATCTTCGGCAGAGGAAAACGCCACGTGCGCCAACGGCCGTCTTCCCGCGTCGCCGGGTTCCTCTTCAGCGCCTGCAGGAGCACGAGAAAGCACGCGCTCGCTAAGCCACGCCGGCACACGGCGCCGCGGGGCAAACGCCGAGTCCGTCCGCGACACCCACCTCCTGCTGAGCTCCAGGGCGGTCCGGTCGGCGTGTCCTGCCGCTGGCGCGGTCACAAACCCTCAGCGCTGCTGACGCCTACGACGGCGAGAAGCAAAAAAAACCGTGGCGCCGGGAACGAGTCCCCGGCCCCACGCTCCTCCTCGCCCCTAGCCCGGCTCACCGCAAATGCTCCTCCCGGTCCAGAGGGCCCACAAAGCGCCTGCAAAGCGAGAAGGAAAAGATGAAGCGAGAGACCGGGCAATACCGGGCTCCGCAACGCCCACCGCCGCCTCACCTTCTCGGCTGCCGGCCGGCGTGCGGCTTCGCCCCTGCCGGCTCGTCTGCGGCACCCGCAAATCCAGAGGCACGCGCTCGGACGCCGCCCGAAAACACAGCCTGCCCGCAGACGGTCCCAGCTCGCCCTCCCTTACCTGGGCCGCTCGCCCACCCGGCCGCCCTTGCTTTGGACTGCCACGCCGCGGACCGCCGAGACGCTCAGCTGCCGCCTGTAAAACACCACCAAAGGACGCTCGGAGCCGCGCCAGCAACACGGGACCTGAAACGAGCTGCCGCTTCGGCCCAGCACTCCGTGCTCACCTGGCCCGAGGAGCTGAGCTGCCGACAGCCCGCTTTCCTCTTCGCTTCGCACCTAGGAAACAGAGAAACGACCGAGCTTAGCTAGAGCCACACGGCACAGCTCCCCTCTGGCACCACCCACCGACCCACCTGCTTACGGCGCACAGCTCGCCTCCTCCGGCGCTCTTCCGGGCCAAGTTGTCCCTCTGCTCCTGAAATCAGGTGATTCTGCAAGTCACCCAGCAGCCCATCAACAGCCTGACCAGCCCACAGGTCTGCTTTCTGTGGCGCAATAACGTCCCAAGCTCTCGTGGAGGCTCTCAAACGCCTGCGCGGGGACCCTCCGCTCCCCTGCCCACGGCTACTCCATCCCAGATGACCGCGCCGCCTCTGCCCACGCAATTCAACGCGTCAGCAGGTTAACCGGGGACCGCCAGAGCTCCGTCCACCCTCCCCTGCCTCTACGCGTCCGGGCAGAGCAGCTCCGAGCCAAACGCGCACCCGGGCCGACAGACGCTCCGCAGAACCTTATAGACCACGCGACGGCCACAGCGCCAAAAACGCTCCACGACGAACACGACGCTCCGAGACCAGAAGGGCATCGATCCCAATCATCTACGGGGAGGAGAGGAGCCTCTCCTGCATCCTCAAACGGAAAAGGAGCCCGACGTCACGGCTCCTGACGAGACGGCGGCAGCGCCACAACCGAGCAGAGACGTCGCAACCAAACGAGAAGCTGATGAAAAACCTAAGAACTTCTTCCCAGCATCTTGAAGTTCCAGTCCCTGAGACTGGATGGCTAGAGCTGCCGGCACAGCCCAGGACAACGCCACAATCAGCCCTGACCAGAAACGGCCGAAAGGCAAGAACGCGCCACGCTTTCGGCTGCCGACACCAGAAAACCAGCGCCCGATCGGCGCTACGCCGATCGGCACCGGCGTTCCAGATCCCGGGGTGGCACCCGAGAGGCCTTCCGTGCCCCTCGAACGCAACGAGACCCCAGGATCGGCTGACAGGCGCAAGGCAGGCTTCCCGAACTACACCACAACGCAGACGCAGGCTGGAGCTGCCCTGCCCGGCACACGCTGGCATCGCACGGTAAAGGTCCCCGGGCCCTTGACCCGCGCCAAGGGCGCGGTTCCTGGACGGCCCTTGCCCTTAGCAGAGCTAAACCCCCCGGCCCTGCCATTCCCGGCCCCTTCCCAGCCCTCGCGCCTCCACTTAGCTTTCAGAGGGCCGAGGGACCGAACCCATCTTCGGCAGAGGAAAACGCCACGTGCGCCAACGGCCGTCTTCCCGCGTCGCCGGGTTCCTCTTCAGCGCCTGCAGGAGCACGAGAAAGCACGCGCTCGCTAAGCCACGCCGGCACACGGCGCCGCGGGGCAAACGCCGAGTCCGTCCGCGACACCCACCTCCTGCTGAGCTCCAGGGCGGTCCGGTCGGCGTGTCCTGCCGCTGGCGCGGTCACAAACCCTCAGCGCTGCTGACGCCTACGACGGCGAGAAGCAAAAAAAACCGTGGCGCCGGGAACGAGTCCCCGGCCCCACGCTCCTCCTCGCCCCTAGCCCGGCTCACCGCAAATGCTCCTCCCGGTCCAGAGGGCCCACAAAGCGCCTGCAAAGCGAGAAGGAAAAGATGAAGCGAGAGACCGGGCAATACCGGGCTCCGCAACGCCCACCGCCGCCTCACCTTCTCGGCTGCCGGCCGGCGTGCGGCTTCGCCCCTGCCGGCTCGTCTGCGGCACCCGCAAATCCAGAGGCACGCGCTCGGACGCCGCCCGAAAACACAGCCTGCCCGCAGACGGTCCCAGCTCGCCCTCCCTTACCTGGGCCGCTCGCCCACCCGGCCGCCCTTGCTTTGGACTGCCACGCCGCGGACCGCCGAGACGCTCAGCTGCCGCCTGTAAAACACCACCAAAGGACGCTCGGAGCCGCGCCAGCAACACGGGACCTGAAACGAGCTGCCGCTTCGGCCCAGCACTCCGTGCTCACCTGGCCCGAGGAGCTGAGCTGCCGACAGCCCGCTTTCCTCTTCGCTTCGCACCTAGGAAACAGAGAAACGACCGAGCTTAGCTAGAGCCACACGGCACAGCTCCCCTCTGGCACCACCCACCGACCCACCTGCTTACGGCGCACAGCTCGCCTCCTCCGTCGCTCTTCCGGGCCAAGTTGTCCCTCTGCTCCTGAAATCAGGTGATTCTGCAAGTCACCCAGCAGCCCATCAACAGCCTGACCAGCCCACAGGTCTGCTTTCTGTGGCGCAATAACGTCCCAAGCTCTCGTGGAGGCTCTCAAACGCCTGCGCGGGGACCCTCCGCTCCCCTGCCCACGGCTACTCCATCCCAGATGACCGCGCCGCCTCTGCCCACGCAATTCAACGCGTCAGCAGGTTAACCGGGGACCGCCAGAGCTCCGTCCACCCTCCCCTGCCTCTACGCGTCCGGGCAGAGCAGCTCCGAGCCAAACGCGCACCCGGGCCGACAGACGCTCCGCAGAACCTTATAGACCACGCGACGGCCACAGCGCCAAAAACGCTCCACGACGAACACGACGCTCCGAGACCAGAAGGGCATCGATCCCAATCATCTACGGGGAGGAGAGGAGCCTCTCCTGCATCCTCAAACGGAAAAGGAGCCCGACGTCACGGCTCCTGACGAGACGGCGGCAGCGCCACAACCGAGCAGAGACGTCGCAACCAAACGAGAAGCTGATGAAAAACCTAAGAACTTCTTCCCAGCATCTTGAAGTTCCAGTCCCTGAGACTGGATGGCTAGAGCTGCCGGCACAGCCCAGGACAACGCCACAATCAGCCCTGACCAGAAACGGCCGAAAGGCAAGAACGCGCCACGCTTTCGGCTGCCGACACCAGAAAACCAGCGCCCGATCGGCGCTACGCCGATCGGCACCGGCGTTCCAGATCCCGGGGTGGCACCCGAGAGGCCTTCCGTGCCCCTCGAACGCAACGAGACCCCAGGATCGGCTGACAGGCGCAAGGCAGGCTTCCCGAACTACACCACAACGCAGACGCAGGCTGGAGCTGCCCTGCCCGGCACACGCTGGCATCGCACGGTAAAGGTCCCCGGGCCCTTGACCCGCGCCAAGGGCGCGGTTCCTGGACGGCCCTTGCCCTTAGCAGAGCTAAACCCCCCGGCCCTGCCATTCCCGGCCCCTTCCCAGCCCTCGCGCCTCCACTTAGCTTTCAGAGGGCCGAGGGACCGAACCCATCTTCGGCAGAGGAAAACGCCACGTGCGCCAACGGCCGTCTTCCCGCGTCGCCGGGTTCCTCTTCAGCGCCTGCAGGAGCACGAGAAAGCACGCGCTCGCTAAGCCACGCCGGCACACGGCGCCGCGGGGCAAACGCCGAGTCCGTCCGCGACACCCACCTCCTGCTGAGCTCCAGGGCGGTCCGGTCGGCGTGTCCTGCCGCTGGCGCGGTCACAAACCCTCAGCGCTGCTGACGCCTACGACGGCGAGAAGCAAAAAAAACCGTGGCGCCGGGAACGAGTCCCCGGCCCCACGCTCCTCCTCGCCCCTAGCCCGGCTCACCGCAAATGCTCCTCCCGGTCCAGAGGGCCCACAAAGCGCCTGCAAAGCGAGAAGGAAAAGATGAAGCGAGAGACCGGGCAATACCGGGCTCCGCAACGCCCACCGCCGCCTCACCTTCTCGGCTGCCGGCCGGCGTGCGGCTTCGCCCCTGCCGGCTCGTCTGCGGCACCCGCAAATCCAGAGGCACGCGCTCGGACGCCGCCCGAAAACACAGCCTGCCCGCAGACGGTCCCAGCTCGCCCTCCCTTACCTGGGCCGCTCGCCCACCCGGCCGCCCTTGCTTTGGACTGCCACGCCGCGGACCGCCGAGACGCTCAGCTGCCGCCTGTAAAACACCACCAAAGGACGCTCGGAGCCGCGCCAGCAACACGGGACCTGAAACGAGCTGCCGCTTCGGCCCAGCACTCCGTGCTCACCTGGCCCGAGGAGCTGAGCTGCCGACAGCCCGCTTTCCTCTTCGCTTCGCACCTAGGAAACAGAGAAACGACCGAGCTTAGCTAGAGCCACACGGCACAGCTCCCCTCTGGCACCACCCACCGACCCACCTGCTTACGGCGCACAGCTCGCCTCCTCCGTCGCTCTTCCGGGCCAAGTTGTCCCTCTGCTCCTGAAATCAGGTGATTCTGCAAGTCACCCAGCAGCCCATCAACAGCCTGACCAGCCCACAGGTCTGCTTTCTGTGGCGCAATAACGTCCCAAGCTCTCGTGGAGGCTCTCAAACGCCTGCGCGGGGACCCTCCGCTCCCCTGCCCACGGCTACTCCATCCCAGATGACCGCGCCGCCTCTGCCCACGCAATTCAACGCGTCAGCAGGTTAACCGGGGACCGCCAGAGCTCCGTCCACCCTCCCCTGCCTCTACGCGTCCGGGCAGAGCAGCTCCGAGCCAAACGCGCACCCGGGCCGACAGACGCTCCGCAGAACCTTATAGACCACGCGACGGCCACAGCGCCAAAAACGCTCCACGACGAACACGACGCTCCGAGACCAGAAGGGCATCGATCCCAATCATCTACGGGGAGGAGAGGAGCCTCTCCTGCATCCTCAAACGGAAAAGGAGCCCGACGTCACGGCTCCTGACGAGACGGCGGCAGCGCCACAACCGAGCAGAGACGTCGCAACCAAACGAGAAGCTGATGAAAAACCTAAGAACTTCTTCCCAGCATCTTGAAGTTCCAGTCCCTGAGACTGGATGGCTAGAGCTGCCGGCACAGCCCAGGACAACGCCACAATCAGCCCTGACCAGAAACGGCCGAAAGGCAAGAACGCGCCACGCTTTCGGCTGCCGACACCAGAAAACCAGCGCCCGATCGGCGCTACGCCGATCGGCACCGGCGTTCCAGATCCCGGGGTGGCACCCGAGAGGCCTTCCGTGCCCCTCGAACGCAACGAGACCCCAGGATCGGCTGACAGGCGCAAGGCAGGCTTCCCGAACTACACCACAACGCAGACGCAGGCTGGAGCTGCCCTGCCCGGCACACGCTGGCATCGCACGGTAAAGGTCCCCGGGCCCTTGACCCGCGCCAAGGGCGCGGTTCCTGGACGGCCCTTGCCCTTAGCAGAGCTAAACCCCCCGGCCCTGCCATTCCCGGCCCCTTCCCAGCCCTCGCGCCTCCACTTAGCTTTCAGAGGGCCGAGGGACCGAACCCATCTTCGGCAGAGGAAAACGCCACGTGCGCCAACGGCCGTCTTCCCGCGTCGCCGGGTTCCTCTTCAGCGCCTGCAGGAGCACGAGAAAGCACGCGCTCGCTAAGCCACGCCGGCACACGGCGCCGCGGGGCGAACGCCGAGTCCGTCCGCGACACCCACCTCCTGCTGAGCTCCAGGGCGGTCCGGTCGGCGTGTCCTGCCGCTGGCGCGGTCACAAACCCTCAGCGCTGCTGACGCCTACGACGGCGAGAAGCAAAAAAAACCGTGGCGCCGGGAACGAGTCCCCGGCCCCACGCTCCTCCTCGCCCCTAGCCCGGCTCACCGCAAATGCTCCTCCCGGTCCAGAGGGCCCACAAAGCGCCTGCAAAGAGAGAAGGAAAAGATGAAGCGAGAGACCGGGCAATACCGGGCTCCGCAACGCCCACCGCCGCCTCACCTTCTCGGCTGCCGGCCGGCGTGCGGCTTCGCCCCTGCCGGCTCGTCTGCGGCACCCGCAAATCCAGAGGCACGCGCTCGGACGCCGCCCGAAAACACAGCCTGCCCGCAGACGGTCCCAGCTCGCCCTCCCTTACCTGGGCCGCTCGCCCACCCGGCCGCCCTTGCTTTGGACTGCCACGCCGCGGACCGCCGAGACGCTCAGCTGCCGCCTGTAAAACACCACCAAAGGACGCTCGGACCCGCGCCAGCAACACGGGACCTGAAACGAGCTGCCGCTTCGGCCCAGCACTCCGTGCTCACCTGGCCCGAGGAGCTGAGCTGCCGACAGCCCGCTTTCCTCTTCGCTTCGCACCTAGGAAACAGAGAAACGACCGAGCTTAGCTAGAGCCACACGGCACAGCTCCCCTCTGGCACCACCCACCGACCCACCTGCTTACGGCGCACAGCTCGCCTCCTCCGTCGCTCTTCCGGGCCAAGTTGTCCCTCTGCTCCTGAAATCAGGTGATTCTGCAAGTCACCCAGCAGCCCATCAACAGCCTGACCAGCCCACAGGTCTGCTTTCTGTGGCGCAATAACGTCCCAAGCTCTCGTGGAGGCTCTCAAACGCCTGCGCGGGGACCCTCCGCTCCCCTGCCCACGGCTACTCCATCCCAGATGACCGCGCCGCCTCTGCCCACGCAATTCAACGCGTCAGCAGGTTAACCGGGGACCGCCAGAGCTCCGTCCACCCTCCCCTGCCTCTACGCGTCCGGGCAGAGCAGCTCCGAGCCAAACGCGCACCCGGGCCGACAGACGCTCCGCAGAACCTTATAGACCACGCGACGGCCACAGCGCCAAAAACGCTCCACGACGAACACGACGCTCCGAGACCAGAAGGGCATCGATCCCAATCATCTACGGGGAGGAGAGGAGCCTCTCCTGCATCCTCAAACGGAAAAGGAGCCCGACGTCACGGCTCCTGACGAGACGGCGGCAGCGCCACAACCGAGCAGAGACGTCGCAACCAAACGAGAAGCTGATGAAAAACCTAAGAACTTCTTCCCAGCATCTTGAAGTTCCAGTCCCTGAGACTGGATGGCTAGAGCTGCCGGCACAGCCCAGGACAACGCCACAATCAGCCCTGACCAGAAACGGCCGAAAGGCAAGAACGCGCCACGCTTTCGGCTGCCGACACCAGAAAACCAGCGCCCGATCGGCGCTACGCCGATCGGCACCGGCGTTCCAGATCCCGGGGTGGCACCCGAGAGGCCTTCCGTGCCCCTCGAACGCAACGAGACCCCAGGATCGGCTGACAGGCGCAAGGCAGGCTTCCCGAACTACACCACAACGCAGACGCAGGCTGGAGCTGCCCTGCCCGGCACACGCTGGCATCGCACGGTAAAGGTCCCCGGGCCCTTGACCCGCGCCAAGGGCGCGGTTCCTGGACGGCCCTTGCCCTTAGCAGAGCTAAACCCCCCGGCCCTGCCATTCCCGGCCCCTTCCCAGCCCTCGCGCCTCCACTTAGCTTTCAGAGGGCCGAGGGACCGAACCCATCTTCGGCAGAGGAAAACGCCACGTGCGCCAACGGCCGTCTTCCCGCGTCGCCGGGTTCCTCTTCAGCGCCTGCAGGAGCACGAGAAAGCACGCGCTCGCTAAGCCACGCCGGCACACGGCGCCGCGGGGCAAACGCCGAGTCCGTCCGCGACACCCACCTCCTGCTGAGCTCCAGGGCGGTCCGGTCGGCGTGTCCTGCCGCTGGCGCGGTCACAAACCCTCAGCGCTGCTGACGCCTACGACGGCGAGAAGCAAAAAAAAACCGTGGCGCCGGGAACGAGTCCCCGGCCCCACGCTCCTCCTCGCCCCTAGCCCGGCTCACCGCAAATGCTCCTCCCGGTCCAGAGGGCCCACAAAGCGCCTGCAAAGCGAGAAGGAAAAGATGAAGCGAGAGACCGGGCAATACCGGGCTCCGCAACGCCCACCGCCGCCTCACCTTCTCGGCTGCCGGCCGGCGTGCGGCTTCGCCCCTGCCGGCTCGTCTGCGGCACCCGCAAATCCAGAGGCACGCGCTCGGACGCCGCCCGAAAACACAGCCTGCCCGCAGACGGTCCCAGCTCGCCCTCCCTTACCTGGGCCGCTCGCCCACCCGGCCGCCCTTGCTTTGGACTGCCACGCCGCGGACCGCCGAGACGCTCAGCTGCCGCCTGTAAAACACCACCAAAGGACGCTCGGAGCCGCGCCAGCAACACGGGACCTGAAACGAGCTGCCGCTTCGGCCCAGCACTCCGTGCTCACCTGGCCCGAGGAGCTGAGCTGCCGACAGCCCGCTTTCCTCTTCGCTTCGCACCTAGGAAACAGAGAAACGACCGAGCTTAGCTAGAGCCACACGGCACAGCTCCCCTCTGGCACCACCCACCGACCCACCTGCTTACGGCGCACAGCTCGCCTCCTCCGTCGCTCTTCCGGGCCAAGTTGTCCCTCTGCTCCTGAAATCAGGTGATTCTGCAAGTCACCCAGCAGCCCATCAACAGCCTGACCAGCCCACAGGTCTGCTTTCTGTGGCGCAATAACGTCCCAAGCTCTCGTGGAGGCTCTCAAACGCCTGCGCGGGGACCCTCCGCTCCCCTGCCCACGGCTACTCCATCCCAGATGACCGCGCCGCCTCTGCCCACGCAATTCAACGCGTCAGCAGGTTAACCGGGGACCGCCAGAGCTCCGTCCACCCTCCCCTGCCTCTACGCGTCCGGGCAGAGCAGCTCCGAGCCAAACGCGCACCCGGGCCGACAGACGCTCCGCAGAACCTTATAGACCACGCGACGGCCACAGCGCCAAAAACGCTCCACGACGAACACGACGCTCCGAGACCAGAAGGGCATCGATCCCAATCATCTACGGGGAGGAGAGGAGCCTCTCCTGCATCCTCAAACGGAAAAGGAGCCCGACGTCACGGCTCCTGACGAGACGGCGGCAGCGCCACAACCGAGCAGAGACGTCGCAACCAAACGAGAAGCTGATGAAAAACCTAAGAACTTCTTCCCAGCATCTTGAAGTTCCAGTCCCTGAGACTGGATGGCTAGAGCTGCCGGCACAGCCCAGGACAACGCCACAATCAGCCCTGACCAGAAACGGCCGAAAGGCAAGAACGCGCCACGCTTTCGGCTGCCGACACCAGAAAACCAGCGCCCGATCGGCGCTACGCCGATCGGCACCGGCGTTCCAGATCCCGGGGTGGCACCCGAGAGGCCTTCCGTGCCCCTCGAACGCAACGAGACCCCAGGATCGGCTGACAGGCGCAAGGCAGGCTTCCCGAACTACACCACAACGCAGACGCAGGCTGGAGCTGCCCTGCCCGGCACACGCTGGCATCGCACGGTAAAGGTCCCCGGGCCCTTGACCCGCGCCAAGGGCGCGGTTCCTGGACGGCCCTTGCCCTTAGCAGAGCTAAACCCCCCGTCCCTGCCATTCCCGGCCCCTTCCCAGCCCTCGCGCCTCCACTTAGCTTTCAGAGGGCCGAGGGACCGAACCCATCTTCGGCAGAGGAAAACGCCACGTGCGCCAACGGCCGTCTTCCCGCGTCGCCGGGTTCCTCTTCAGCGCCTGCAGGAGCACGAGAAAGCACGCGCTCGCTAAGCCACGCCGGCACACGGCGCCGCGGGGCAAACGCCGAGTCCGTCCGCGACACCCACCTCCTGCTGAGCTCCAGGGCGGTCCGGTCGGCGTGTCCTGCCGCTGGCGCGGTCACAAACCCTCAGCGCTGCTGACGCCTACGACGGCGAGAAGCAAAAAAAAACCGTGGCGCCGGGAACGAGTCCCCGGCCCCACGCTCCTCCTCGCCCCTAGCCCGGCTCACCGCAAATGCTCCTCCCGGTCCAGAGGGCCCACAAAGCGCCTGCAAAGCGAGAAGGAAAAGATGAAGCGAGAGACCGGGCAATACCGGGCTCCGCAACGCCCACCGCCGCCTCACCTTCTCGGCTGCCGGCCGGCGTGCGGCTTCGCCCCTGCCGGCTCGTCTGCGGCACCCGCAAATCCAGAGGCACGCGCTCGGACGCCGCCCGAAAACACAGCCTGCCCGCAGACGGTCCCAGCTCGCCCTCCCTTACCTGGGCCGCTCGCCCACCCGGCCGCCCTTGCTTTGGACTGCCACGCCGCGGACCGCCGAGACGCTCAGCTGCCGCCTGTAAAACACCACCAAAGGACGCTCGGAGCCGCGCCAGCAACACGGGACCTGAAACGAGCTGCCGCTTCGGCCCAGCACTCCGTGCTCACCTGGCCCGAGGAGCTGAGCTGCCGACAGCCCGCTTTCCTCTTCGCTTCGCACCTAGGAAACAGAGAAACGACCGAGCTTAGCTAGAGCCACACGGCACAGCTCCCCTCTGGCACCACCCACCGACCCACCTGCTTACGGCGCACAGCTCGCCTCCTCCGGCGCTCTTCCGGGCCAAGTTGTCCCTCTGCTCCTGAAATCAGGTGATTCTGCAAGTCACCCAGCAGCCCATCAACAGCCTGACCAGCCCACAGGTCTGCTTTCTGTGGCGCAATAACGTCCCAAGCTCTCGTGGAGGCTCTCAAACGCCTGCGCGGGGACCCTCCGCTCCCCTGCCCACGGCTACTCCATCCCAGATGACCGCGCCGCCTCTGCCCACGCAATTCAACGCGTCAGCAGGTTAACCGGGGACCGCCAGAGCTCCGTCCACCCTCCCCTGCCTCTACGCGTCCGGGCAGAGCAGCTCCGAGCCAAACGCGCACCCGGGCCGACAGACGCTCCGCAGAACCTTATAGACCACGCGACGGCCACAGCGCCAAAAACGCTCCACGACGAACACGACGCTCCGAGACCAGAAGGGCATCGATCCCAATAATCTACGGGGAGGAGAGGAGCCTCTCCTGCATCCTCAAACGGAAAAGGAGCCCGACGTCACGGCTCCTGACGAGACGGCGGCAGCGCCACAACCGAGCAGAGACGTCGCAACCAAACGAGAAGCTGATGAAAAACCTAAGAACTTCTTCCCAGCATCTTGAAGTTCCAGTCCCTGAGACTGGATGGCTAGAGCTGCCGGCACAGCCCAGGACAACGCCACAATCAGCCCTGACCAGAAACGGCCGAAAGGCAAGAACGCGCCACGCTTTCGGCTGCCGACACCAGAAAACCAGCGCCCGATCGGCGCTACGCCGATCGGCACCGGCGTTCCAGATCCCGGGGTGGCACCCGAGAGGCCTTCCGTGCCCCTCGAACGCAACGAGACCCCAGGATCGGCTGACAGGCGCAAGGCAGGCTTCCCGAACTACACCACAACGCAGACGCAGGCTGGAGCTGCCCTGCCCGGCACACGCTGGCATCGCACGGTAAAGGTCCCCGGGCCCTTGACCCGCGCCAAGGGCGCGGTTCCTGGACGGCCCTTGCCCTTAGCAGAGCTAAACCCCCCGGCCCTGCCATTCCCGGCCCCTTCCCAGCCCTCGCGCCTCCACTTAGCTTTCAGAGGGCCGAGGGACCGAACCCATCTTCGGCAGAGGAAAACGCCACGTGCGCCAACGGCCGTCTTCCCGCGTCGCCGGGTTCCTCTTCAGCGCCTGCAGGAGCACGAGAAAGCACGCGCTCGCTAAGCCACGCCGGCACACGGCGCCGCGGGGCAAACGCCGAGTCCGTCCGCGACACCCACCTCCTGCTGAGCTCCAGGGCGGTCCGGTCGGCGTGTCCTGCCGCTGGCGCGGTCACAAACCCTCAGCGCTGCTGACGCCTACGACGGCGAGAAGCAAAAAAAAACCGTGGCGCCGGGAACGAGTCCCCGGCCCCACGCTCCTCCTCGCCCCTAGCCCGGCTCACCGCAAATGCTCCTCCCGGTCCAGAGGGCCCACAAAGCGCCTGCAAAGCGAGAAGGAAAAGATGAAGCGAGAGACCGGGCAATACCGGGCTCCGCAACGCCCACCGCCGCCTCACCTTCTCGGCTGCCGGCCGGCGTGCGGCTTCGCCCCTGCCGGCTCGTCTGCGGCACCCGCAAATCCAGAGGCACGCGCTCGGACGCCGCCCGAAAACACAGCCTGCCCGCAGACGGTCCCAGCTCGCCCTCCCTTACCTGGGCCGCTCGCCCACCCGGCCGCCCTTGCTTTGGACTGCCACGCCGCGGACCGCCGAGACGCTCAGCTGCCGCCTGTAAAACACCACCAAAGGACGCTCGGAGCCGCGCCAGCAACACGGGACCTGAAACGAGCTGCCGCTTCGGCCCAGCACTCCGTGCTCACCTGGCCCGAGGAGCTGAGCTGCCGACAGCCCGCTTTCCTCTTCGCTTCGCACCTAGGAAACAGAGAAACGACCGAGCTTAGCTAGAGCCACACGGCACAGCTCCCCTCTGGCACCACCCACCGACCCACCTGCTTACGGCGCACAGCTCGCCTCCTCCGGCGCTCTTCCGGGCCAAGTTGTCCCTCTGCTCCTGAAATCAGGTGATTCTGCAAGTCACCCAGCAGCCCATCAACAGCCTGACCAGCCCACAGGTCTGCTTTCTGTGGCGCAATAACGTCCCAAGCTCTCGTGGAGGCTCTCAAACGCCTGCGCGGGGACCCTCCGCTCCCCTGCCCACGGCTACTCCATCCCAGATGACCGCGCCGCCTCTGCCCACGCAATTCAACGCGTCAGCAGGTTAACCGGGGACCGCCAGAGCTCCGTCCACCCTCCCCTGCCTCTACGCGTCCGGGCAGAGCAGCTCCGAGCCAAACGCGCACCCGGGCCGACAGACGCTCCGCAGAACCTTATAGACCACGCGACGGCCACAGCGCCAAAAACGCTCCACGACGAACACGACGCTCCGAGACCAGAAGGGCATCGATCCCAATCATCTACGGGGAGGAGAGGAGCCTCTCCTGCATCCTCAAACGGAAAAGGAGCCCGACGTCACGGCTCCTGACGAGACGGCGGCAGCGCCACAACCGAGCAGAGACGTCGCAACCAAACGAGAAGCTGATGAAAAACCTAAGAACTTCTTCCCAGCATCTTGAAGTTCCAGTCCCTGAGACTGGATGGCTAGAGCTGCCGGCACAGCCCAGGACAACGCCACAATCAGCCCTGACCAGAAACGGCCGAAAGGCAAGAACGCGCCACGCTTTCGGCTGCCGACACCAGAAAACCAGCGCCCGATCGGCGCTACGCCGATCGGCACCGGCGTTCCAGATCCCGGGGTGGCACCCGAGAGGCCTTCCGTGCCCCTCGAACGCAACGAGACCCCAGGATCGGCTGACAGGCGCAAGGCAGGCTTCCCGAACTACACCACAACGCAGACGCAGGCTGGAGCTGCCCTGCCCGGCACACGCTGGCATCGCACGGTAAAGGTCCCCGGGCCCTTGACCCGCGCCAAGGGCGCGGTTCCTGGACGGCCCTTGCCCTTAGCAGAGCTAAACCCCCCGGCCCTGCCATTCCCGGCCCCTTCCCAGCCCTCGCGCCTCCACTTAGCTTTCAGAGGGCCGAGGGACCGAACCCATCTTCGGCAGAGGAAAACGCCACGTGCGCCAACGGCCGTCTTCCCGCGTCGCCGGGTTCCTCTTCAGCGCCTGCAGGAGCACGAGAAAGCACGCGCTCGCTAAGCCACGCCGGCACACGGCGCCGCGGGGCAAACGCCGAGTCCGTCCGCGACACCCACCTCCTGCTGAGCTCCAGGGCGGTCCGGTCGGCGTGTCCTGCCGCTGGCGCGGTCACAAACCCTCAGCGCTGCTGACGCCTACGACGGCGAGAAGCAAAAAAAACCGTGGCGCCGGGAACGAGTCCCCGGCCCCACGCTCCTCCTCGCCCCTAGCCCGGCTCACCGCAAATGCTCCTCCCGGTCCAGAGGGCCCACAAAGCGCCTGCAAAGCGAGAAGGAAAAGATGAAGCGAGAGACCGGGCAATACCGGGCTCCGCAACGCCCACCGCCGCCTCACCTTCTCGGCTGCCGGCCGGCGTGCGGCTTCGCCCCTGCCGGCTCGTCTGCGGCACCCGCAAATCCAGAGGCACGCGCTCGGACGCCGCCCGAAAACACAGCCTGCCCGCAGACGGTCCCAGCTCGCCCTCCCTTACCTGGGCCGCTCGCCCACCCGGCCGCCCTTGCTTTGGACTGCCACGCCGCGGACCGCCGAGACGCTCAGCTGCCGCCTGTAAAACACCACCAAAGGACGCTCGGACCCGCGCCAGCAACACGGGACCTGAAACGAGCTGCCGCTTCGGCCCAGCACTCCGTGCTCACCTGGCCCGAGGAGCTGAGCTGCCGACAGCCCGCTTTCCTCTTCGCTTCGCACCTAGGAAACAGAGAAACGACCGAGCTTAGCTAGAGCCACACGGCACAGCTCCCCTCTGGCACCACCCACCGACCCACCTGCTTACGGCGCACAGCTCGCCTCCTCCGTCGCTCTTCCGGGCCAAGTTGTCCCTCTGCTCCTGAAATCAGGTGATTCTGCAAGTCACCCAGCAGCCCATCAACAGCCTGACCAGCCCACAGGTCTGCTTTCTGTGGCGCAATAACGTCCCAAGCTCTCGTGGAGGCTCTCAAACGCCTGCGCGGGGACCCTCCGCTCCCCTGCCCACGGCTACTCCATCCCAGATGACCGCGCCGCCTCTGCCCACGCAATTCAACGCGTCAGCAGGTTAACCGGGGACCGCCAGAGCTCCGTCCACCCTCCCCTGCCTCTACGCGTCCGGGCAGAGCAGCTCCGAGCCAAACGCGCACCCGGGCCGACAGACGCTCCGCAGAACCTTATAGACCACGCGACGGCCACAGCGCCAAAAACGCTCCACGACGAACACGACGCTCCGAGACCAGAAGGGCATCGATCCCAATCATCTACGGGGAGGAGAGGAGCCTCTCCTGCATCCTCAAACGGAAAAGGAGCCCGACGTCACGGCTCCTGACGAGACGGCGGCAGCGCCACAACCGAGCAGAGACGTCGCAACCAAACGAGAAGCTGATGAAAAACCTAAGAACTTCTTCCCAGCATCTTGAAGTTCCAGTCCCTGAGACTGGATGGCTAGAGCTGCCGGCACAGCCCAGGACAACGCCACAATCAGCCCTGACCAGAAACGGCCGAAAGGCAAGAACGCGCCACGCTTTCGGCTGCCGACACCAGAAAACCAGCGCCCGATCGGCGCTACGCCGATCGGCACCGGCGTTCCAGATCCCGGGGTGGCACCCGAGAGGCCTTCCGTGCCCCTCGAACGCAACGAGACCCCAGGATCGGCTGACAGGCGCAAGGCAGGCTTCCCGAACTACACCACAACGCAGACGCAGGCTGGAGCTGCCCTGCCCGGCACACGCTGGCATCGCACGGTAAAGGTCCCCGGGCCCTTGACCCGCGCCAAGGGCGCGGTTCCTGGACGGCCCTTGCCCTTAGCAGAGCTAAACCCCCCGTCCCTGCCATTCCCGGCCCCTTCCCAGCCCTCGCGCCTCCACTTAGCTTTCAGAGGGCCGAGGGACCGAACCCATCTTCGGCAGAGGAAAACGCCACGTGCGCCAACGGCCGTCTTCCCGCGTCGCCGGGTTCCTCTTCAGCGCCTGCAGGAGCACGAGAAAGCACGCGCTCGCTAAGCCACGCCGGCACACGGCGCCGCGGGGCAAACGCCGAGTCCGTCCGCGACACCCACCTCCTGCTGAGCTCCAGGGCGGTCCGGTCGGCGTGTCCTGCCGCTGGCGCGGTCACAAACCCTCAGCGCTGCTGACGCCTACGACGGCGAGAAGCAAAAAAAAACCGTGGCGCCGGGAACGAGTCCCCGGCCCCACGCTCCTCCTCGCCCCTAGCCCGGCTCACCGCAAATGCTCCTCCCGGTCCAGAGGGCCCACAAAGCGCCTGCAAAGCGAGAAGGAAAAGATGAAGCGAGAGACCGGGCAATACCGGGCTCCGCAACGCCCACCGCCGCCTCACCTTCTCGGCTGCCGGCCGGCGTGCGGCTTCGCCCCTGCCGGCTCGTCTGCGGCACCCGCAAATCCAGAGGCACGCGCTCGGACGCCGCCCGAAAACACAGCCTGCCCGCAGACGGTCCCAGCTCGCCCTCCCTTACCTGGGCCGCTCGCCCACCCGGCCGCCCTTGCTTTGGACTGCCACGCCGCGGACCGCCGAGACGCTCAGCTGCCGCCTGTAAAACACCACCAAAGGACGCTCGGAGCCGCGCCAGCAACACGGGACCTGAAACGAGCTGCCGCTTCGGCCCAGCACTCCGTGCTCACCTGGCCCGAGGAGCTGAGCTGCCGACAGCCCGCTTTCCTCTTCGCTTCGCACCTAGGAAACAGAGAAACGACCGAGCTTAGCTAGAGCCACACGGCACAGCTCCCCTCTGGCACCACCCACCGACCCACCTGCTTACGGCGCACAGCTCGCCTCCTCCGGCGCTCTTCCGGGCCAAGTTGTCCCTCTGCTCCTGAAATCAGGTGATTCTGCAAGTCACCCAGCAGCCCATCAACAGCCTGACCAGCCCACAGGTCTGCTTTCTGTGGCGCAATAACGTCCCAAGCTCTCGTGGAGGCTCTCAAACGCCTGCGCGGGGACCCTCCGCTCCCCTGCCCACGGCTACTCCATCCCAGATGACCGCGCCGCCTCTGCCCACGCAATTCAACGCGTCAGCAGGTTAACCGGGGACCGCCAGAGCTCCGTCCACCCTCCCCTGCCTCTACGCGTCCGGGCAGAGCAGCTCCGAGCCAAACGCGCACCCGGGCCGACAGACGCTCCGCAGAACCTTATAGACCACGCGACGGCCACAGCGCCAAAAACGCTCCACGACGAACACGACGCTCCGAGACCAGAAGGGCATCGATCCCAATCATCTACGGGGAGGAGAGGAGCCTCTCCTGCATCCTCAAACGGAAAAGGAGCCCGACGTCACGGCTCCTGACGAGACGGCGGCAGCGCCACAACCGAGCAGAGACGTCGCAACCAAACGAGAAGCTGATGAAAAACCTAAGAACTTCTTCCCAGCATCTTGAAGTTCCAGTCCCTGAGACTGGATGGCTAGAGCTGCCGGCACAGCCCAGGACAACGCCACAATCAGCCCTGACCAGAAACGGCCGAAAGGCAAGAACGCGCCACGCTTTCGGCTGCCGACACCAGAAAACCAGCGCCCGATCGGCGCTACGCCGATCGGCACCGGCGTTCCAGATCCCGGGGTGGCACCCGAGAGGCCTTCCGTGCCCCTCGAACGCAACGAGACCCCAGGATCGGCTGACAGGCGCAAGGCAGGCTTCCCGAACTACACCACAACGCAGACGCAGGCTGGAGCTGCCCTGCCCGGCACACGCTGGCATCGCACGGTAAAGGTCCCCGGGCCCTTGACCCGCGCCAAGGGCGCGGTTCCTGGACGGCCCTTGCCCTTAGCAGAGCTAAACCCCCCGGCCCTGCCATTCCCGGCCCCTTCCCAGCCCTCGCGCCTCCACTTAGCTTTCAGAGGGCCGAGGGACCGAACCCATCTTCGGCAGAGGAAAACGCCACGTGCGCCAACGGCCGTCTTCCCGCGTCGCCGGGTTCCTCTTCAGCGCCTGCAGGAGCACGAGAAAGCACGCGCTCGCTAAGCCACGCCGGCACACGGCGCCGCGGGGCAAACGCCGAGTCCGTCCGCGACACCCACCTCCTGCTGAGCTCCAGGGCGGTCCGGTCGGCGTGTCCTGCCGCTGGCGCGGTCACAAACCCTCAGCGCTGCTGACGCCTACGACGGCGAGAAGCAAAAAAAAACCGTGGCGCCGGGAACGAGTCCCCGGCCCCACGCTCCTCCTCGCCCCTAGCCCGGCTCACCGCAAATGCTCCTCCCGGTCCAGAGGGCCCACAAAGCGCCTGCAAAGCGAGAAGGAAAAGATGAAGCGAGAGACCGGGCAATACCGGGCTCCGCAACGCCCACCGCCGCCTCACCTTCTCGGCTGCCGGCCGGCGTGCGGCTTCGCCCCTGCCGGCTCGTCTGCGGCACCCGCAAATCCAGAGGCACGCGCTCGGACGCCGCCCGAAAACACAGCCTGCCCGCAGACGGTCCCAGCTCGCCCTCCCTTACCTGGGCCGCTCGCCCACCCGGCCGCCCTTGCTTTGGACTGCCACGCCGCGGACCGCCGAGACGCTCAGCTGCCGCCTGTAAAACACCACCAAAGGACGCTCGGAGCCGCGCCAGCAACACGGGACCTGAAACGAGCTGCCGCTTCGGCCCAGCACTCCGTGCTCACCTGGCCCGAGGAGCTGAGCTGCCGACAGCCCGCTTTCCTCTTCGCTTCGCACCTAGGAAACAGAGAAACGACCGAGCTTAGCTAGAGCCACACGGCACAGCTCCCCTCTGGCACCACCCACCGACCCACCTGCTTACGGCGCACAGCTCGCCTCCTCCGTCGCTCTTCCGGGCCAAGTTGTCCCTCTGCTCCTGAAATCAGGTGATTCTGCAAGTCACCCAGCAGCCCATCAACAGCCTGACCAGCCCACAGGTCTGCTTTCTGTGGCGCAATAACGTCCCAAGCTCTCGTGGAGGCTCTCAAACGCCTGCGCGGGGACCCTCCGCTCCCCTGCCCACGGCTACTCCATCCCAGATGACCGCGCCGCCTCTGCCCACGCAATTCAACGCGTCAGCAGGTTAACCGGGGACCGCCAGAGCTCCGTCCACCCTCCCCTGCCTCTACGCGTCCGGGCAGAGCAGCTCCGAGCCAAACGCGCACCCGGGCCGACAGACGCTCCGCAGAACCTTATAGACCACGCGACGGCCACAGCGCCAAAAACGCTCCACGACGAACACGACGCTCCGAGACCAGAAGGGCATCGATCCCAATCATCTACGGGGAGGAGAGGAGCCTCTCCTGCATCCTCAAACGGAAAAGGAGCCCGACGTCACGGCTCCTGACGAGACGGCGGCAGCGCCACAACCGAGCAGAGACGTCGCAACCAAACGAGAAGCTGATGAAAAACCTAAGAACTTCTTCCCAGCATCTTGAAGTTCCAGTCCCTGAGACTGGATGGCTAGAGCTGCCGGCACAGCCCAGGACAACGCCACAATCAGCCCTGACCAGAAACGGCCGAAAGGCAAGAACGCGCCACGCTTTCGGCTGCCGACACCAGAAAACCAGCGCCCGATCGGCGCTACGCCGATCGGCACCGGCGTTCCAGATCCCGGGGTGGCACCCGAGAGGCCTTCCGTGCCCCTCGAACGCAACGAGACCCCAGGATCGGCTGACAGGCGCAAGGCAGGCTTCCCGAACTACACCACAACGCAGACGCAGGCTGGAGCTGCCCTGCCCGGCACACGCTGGCATCGCACGGTAAAGGTCCCCGGGCCCTTGACCCGCGCCAAGGGCGCGGTTCCTGGACGGCCCTTGCCCTTAGCAGAGCTAAACCCCCCGGCCCTGCCATTCCCGGCCCCTTCCCAGCCCTCGCGCCTCCACTTAGCTTTCAGAGGGCCGAGGGACCGAACCCATCTTCGGCAGAGGAAAACGCCACGTGCGCCAACGGCCGTCTTCCCGCGTCGCCGGGTTCCTCTTCAGCGCCTGCAGGAGCACGAGAAAGCACGCGCTCGCTAAGCCACGCCGGCACACGGCGCCGCGGGGCAAACGCCGAGTCCGTCCGCGACACCCACCTCCTGCTGAGCTCCAGGGCGGTCCGGTCGGCGTGTCCTGCCGCTGGCGCGGTCACAAACCCTCAGCGCTGCTGACGCCTACGACGGCGAGAAGCAAAAAAAAACCGTGGCGCCGGGAACGAGTCCCCGGCCCCACGCTCCTCCTCGCCCCTAGCCCGGCTCACCGCAAATGCTCCTCCCGGTCCAGAGGGCCCACAAAGCGCCTGCAAAGCGAGAAGGAAAAGATGAAGCGAGAGACCGGGCAATACCGGGCTCCGCAACGCCCACCGCCGCCTCACCTTCTCGGCTGCCGGCCGGCGTGCGGCTTCGCCCCTGCCGGCTCGTCTGCGGCACCCGCAAATCCAGAGGCACGCGCTCGGACGCCGCCCGAAAACACAGCCTGCCCGCAGACGGTCCCAGCTCGCCCTCCCTTACCTGGGCCGCTCGCCCACCCGGCCGCCCTTGCTTTGGACTGCCACGCCGCGGACCGCCGAGACGCTCAGCTGCCGCCTGTAAAACACCACCAAAGGACGCTCGGAGCCGCGCCAGCAACACGGGACCTGAAACGAGCTGCCGCTTCGGCCCAGCACTCCGTGCTCACCTGGCCCGAGGAGCTGAGCTGCCGACAGCCCGCTTTCCTCTTCGCTTCGCACCTAGGAAACAGAGAAACGACCGAGCTTAGCTAGAGCCACACGGCACAGCTCCCCTCTGGCACCACCCACCGACCCACCTGCTTACGGCGCACAGCTCGCCTCCTCCGTCGCTCTTCCGGGCCAAGTTGTCCCTCTGCTCCTGAAATCAGGTGATTCTGCAAGTCACCCAGCAGCCCATCAACAGCCTGACCAGCCCACAGGTCTGCTTTCTGTGGCGCAATAACGTCCCAAGCTCTCGTGGAGGCTCTCAAACGCCTGCGCGGGGACCCTCCGCTCCCCTGCCCACGGCTACTCCATCCCAGATGACCGCGCCGCCTCTGCCCACGCAATTCAACGCGTCAGCAGGTTAACCGGGGACCGCCAGAGCTCCGTCCACCCTCCCCTGCCTCTACGCGTCCGGGCAGAGCAGCTCCGAGCCAAACGCGCACCCGGGCCGACAGACGCTCCGCAGAACCTTATAGACCACGCGACGGCCACAGCGCCAAAAACGCTCCACGACGAACACGACGCTCCGAGACCAGAAGGGCATCGATCCCAATCATCTACGGGGAGGAGAGGAGCCTCTCCTGCATCCTCAAACGGAAAAGGAGCCCGACGTCACGGCTCCTGACGAGACGGCGGCAGCGCCACAACCGAGCAGAGACGTCGCAACCAAACGAGAAGCTGATGAAAAACCTAAGAACTTCTTCCCAGCATGTTGAAGTTCCAGTCCCTGAGACTGGATGGCTAGAGCTGCCGGCACAGCCCAGGACAACGCCACAATCAGCCCTGACCAGAAACGGCCGAAAGGCAAGAACGCGCCACGCTTTCGGCTGCCGACACCAGAAAACCAGCGCCCGATCGGCGCTACGCCGATCGGCACCGGCGTTCCAGATCCCGGGGTGGCACCCGAGAGGCCTTCCGTGCCCCTCGAACGCAACGAGACCCCAGGATCGGCTGACAGGCGCAAGGCAGGCTTCCCGAACTACACCACAACGCAGACGCAGGCTGGAGCTGCCCTGCCCGGCACACGCTGGCATCGCACGGTAAAGGTCCCCGGGCCCTTGACCCGCGCCAAGGGCGCGGTTCCTGGACGGCCCTTGCCCTTAGCAGAGCTAAACCCCCCGGCCCTGCCATTCCCGGCCCCTTCCCAGCCCTCGCGCCTCCACTTAGCTTTCAGAGGGCCGAGGGACCGAACCCATCTTCGGCAGAGGAAAACGCCACGTGCGCCAACGGCCGTCTTCCCGCGTCGCCGGGTTCCTCTTCAGCGCCTGCAGGAGCACGAGAAAGCACGCGCTCGCTAAGCCACGCCGGCACACGGCGCCGCGGGGCAAACGCCGAGTCCGTCCGCGACACCCACCTCCTGCTGAGCTCCAGGGCGGTCCGGTCGGCGTGTCCTGCCGCTGGCGCGGTCACAAACCCTCAGCGCTGCTGACGCCTACGACGGCGAGAAGCAAAAAAAACCGTGGCGCCGGGAACGAGTCCCCGGCCCCACGCTCCTCCTCGCCCCTAGCCCGGCTCACCGCAAATGCTCCTCCCGGTCCAGAGGGCCCACAAAGCGCCTGCAAAGCGAGAAGGAAAAGATGAAGCGAGAGACCGGGCAATACCGGGCTCCGCAACGCCCACCGCCGCCTCACCTTCTCGGCTGCCGGCCGGCGTGCGGCTTCGCCCCTGCCGGCTCGTCTGCGGCACCCGCAAATCCAGAGGCACGCGCTCGGACGCCGCCCGAAAACACAGCCTGCCCGCAGACGGTCCCAGCTCGCCCTCCCTTACCTGGGCCGCTCGCCCACCCGGCCGCCCTTGCTTTGGACTGCCACGCCGCGGACCGCCGAGACGCTCAGCTGCCGCCTGTAAAACACCACCAAAGGACGCTCGGAGCCGCGCCAGCAACACGGGACCTGAAACGAGCTGCCGCTTCGGCCCAGCACTCCGTGCTCACCTGGCCCGAGGAGCTGAGCTGCCGACAGCCCGCTTTCCTCTTCGCTTCGCACCTAGGAAACAGAGAAACGACCGAGCTTAGCTAGAGCCACACGGCACAGCTCCCCTCTGGCACCACCCACCGACCCACCTGCTTACGGCGCACAGCTCGCCTCCTCCGGCGCTCTTCCGGGCCAAGTTGTCCCTCTGCTCCTGAAATCAGGTGATTCTGCAAGTCACCCAGCAGCCCATCAACAGCCTGACCAGCCCACAGGTCTGCTTTCTGTGGCGCAATAACGTCCCAAGCTCTCGTGGAGGCTCTCAAACGCCTGCGCGGGGACCCTCCGCTCCCCTGCCCACGGCTACTCCATCCCAGATGACCGCGCCGCCTCTGCCCACGCAATTCAACGCGTCAGCAGGTTAACCGGGGACCGCCAGAGCTCCGTCCACCCTCCCCTGCCTCTACGCGTCCGGGCAGAGCAGCTCCGAGCCAAACGCGCACCCGGGCCGACAGACGCTCCGCAGAACCTTATAGACCACGCGACGGCCACAGCGCCAAAAACGCTCCACGACGAACACGACGCTCCGAGACCAGAAGGGCATCGATCCCAATAATCTACGGGGAGGAGAGGAGCCTCTCCTGCATCCTCAAACGGAAAAGGAGCCCGACGTCACGGCTCCTGACGAGACGGCGGCAGCGCCACAACCGAGCAGAGACGTCGCAACCAAACGAGAAGCTGATGAAAAACCTAAGAACTTCTTCCCAGCATCTTGAAGTTCCAGTCCCTGAGACTGGATGGCTAGAGCTGCCGGCACAGCCCAGGACAACGCCACAATCAGCCCTGACCAGAAACGGCCGAAAGGCAAGAACGCGCCACGCTTTCGGCTGCCGACACCAGAAAACCAGCGCCCGATCGGCGCTACGCCGATCGGCACCGGCGTTCCAGATCCCGGGGTGGCACCCGAGAGGCCTTCCGTGCCCCTCGAACGCAACGAGACCCCAGGATCGGCTGACAGGCGCAAGGCAGGCTTCCCGAACTACACCACAACGCAGACGCAGGCTGGAGCTGCCCTGCCCGGCACACGCTGGCATCGCACGGTAAAGGTCCCCGGGCCCTTGACCCGCGCCAAGGGCGCGGTTCCTGGACGGCCCTTGCCCTTAGCAGAGCTAAACCCCCCGTCCCTGCCATTCCCGGCCCCTTCCCAGCCCTCGCGCCTCCACTTAGCTTTCAGAGGGCCGAGGGACCGAACCCATCTTCGGCAGAGGAAAACGCCACGTGCGCCAACGGCCGTCTTCCCGCGTCGCCGGGTTCCTCTTCAGCGCCTGCAGGAGCACGAGAAAGCACGCGCTCGCTAAGCCACGCCGGCACACGGCGCCGCGGGGCAAACGCCGAGTCCGTCCGCGACACCCACCTCCTGCTGAGCTCCAGGGCGGTCCGGTCGGCGTGTCCTGCCGCTGGCGCGGTCACAAACCCTCAGCGCTGCTGACGCCTACGACGGCGAGAAGCAAAAAAAAACCGTGGCGCCGGGAACGAGTCCCCGGCCCCACGCTCCTCCTCGCCCCTAGCCCGGCTCACCGCAAATGCTCCTCCCGGTCCAGAGGGCCCACAAAGCGCCTGCAAAGCGAGAAGGAAAAGATGAAGCGAGAGACCGGGCAATACCGGGCTCCGCAACGCCCACCGCCGCCTCACCTTCTCGGCTGCCGGCCGGCGTGCGGCTTCGCCCCTGCCGGCTCGTCTGCGGCACCCGCAAATCCAGAGGCACGCGCTCGGACGCCGCCCGAAAACACAGCCTGCCCGCAGACGGTCCCAGCTCGCCCTCCCTTACCTGGGCCGCTCGCCCACCCGGCCGCCCTTGCTTTGGACTGCCACGCCGCGGACCGCCGAGACGCTCAGCTGCCGCCTGTAAAACACCACCAAAGGACGCTCGGAGCCGCGCCAGCAACACGGGACCTGAAACGAGCTGCCGCTTCGGCCCAGCACTCCGTGCTCACCTGGCCCGAGGAGCTGAGCTGCCGACAGCCCGCTTTCCTCTTCGCTTCGCACCTAGGAAACAGAGAAACGACCGAGCTTAGCTAGAGCCACACGGCACAGCTCCCCTCTGGCACCACCCACCGACCCACCTGCTTACGGCGCACAGCTCGCCTCCTCCGTCGCTCTTCCGGGCCAAGTTGTCCCTCTGCTCCTGAAATCAGGTGATTCTGCAAGTCACCCAGCAGCCCATCAACAGCCTGACCAGCCCACAGGTCTGCTTTCTGTGGCGCAATAACGTCCCAAGCTCTCGTGGAGGCTCTCAAACGCCTGCGCGGGGACCCTCCGCTCCCCTGCCCACGGCTACTCCATCCCAGATGACCGCGCCGCCTCTGCCCACGCAATTCAACGCGTCAGCAGGTTAACCGGGGACCGCCAGAGCTCCGTCCACCCTCCCCTGCCTCTACGCGTCCGGGCAGAGCAGCTCCGAGCCAAACGCGCACCCGGGCCGACAGACGCTCCGCAGAACCTTATAGACCACGCGACGGCCACAGCGCCAAAAACGCTCCACGACGAACACGACGCTCCGAGACCAGAAGGGCATCGATCCCAATCATCTACGGGGAGGAGAGGAGCCTCTCCTGCATCCTCAAACGGAAAAGGAGCCCGACGTCACGGCTCCTGACGAGACGGCGGCAGCGCCACAACCGAGCAGAGACGTCGCAACCAAACGAGAAGCTGATGAAAAACCTAAGAACTTCTTCCCAGCATCTTGAAGTTCCAGTCCCTGAGACTGGATGGCTAGAGCTGCCGGCACAGCCCAGGACAACGCCACAATCAGCCCTGACCAGAAACGGCCGAAAGGCAAGAACGCGCCACGCTTTCGGCTGCCGACACCAGAAAACCAGCGCCCGATCGGCGCTACGCCGATCGGCACCGGCGTTCCAGATCCCGGGGTGGCACCCGAGAGGCCTTCCGTGCCCCTCGAACGCAACGAGACCCCAGGATCGGCTGACAGGCGCAAGGCAGGCTTCCCGAACTACACCACAACGCAGACGCAGGCTGGAGCTGCCCTGCCCGGCACACGCTGGCATCGCACGGTAAAGGTCCCCGGGCCCTTGACCCGCGCCAAGGGCGCGGTTCCTGGACGGCCCTTGCCCTTAGCAGAGCTAAACCCCCCGGCCCTGCCATTCCCGGCCCCTTCCCAGCCCTCGCGCCTCCACTTAGCTTTCAGAGGGCCGAGGGACCGAACCCATCTTCGGCAGAGGAAAACGCCACGTGCGCCAACGGCCGTCTTCCCGCGTCGCCGGGTTCCTCTTCAGCGCCTGCAGGAGCACGAGAAAGCACGCGCTCGCTAAGCCACGCCGGCACACGGCGCCGCGGGGCGAACGCCGAGTCCGTCCGCGACACCCACCTCCTGCTGAGCTCCAGGGCGGTCCGGTCGGCGTGTCCTGCCGCTGGCGCGGTCACAAACCCTCAGCGCTGCTGACGCCTACGACGGCGAGAAGCAAAAAAAACCGTGGCGCCGGGAACGAGTCCCCGGCCCCACGCTCCTCCTCGCCCCTAGCCCGGCTCACCGCAAATGCTCCTCCCGGTCCAGAGGGCCCACAAAGCGCCTGCAAAGCGAGAAGGAAAAGATGAAGCGAGAGACCGGGCAATACCGGGCTCCGCAACGCCCACCGCCGCCTCACCTTCTCGGCTGCCGGCCGGCGTGCGGCTTCGCCCCTGCCGGCTCGTCTGCGGCACCCGCAAATCCAGAGGCACGCGCTCGGACGCCGCCCGAAAACACAGCCTGCCCGCAGACGGTCCCAGCTCGCCCTCCCTTACCTGGGCCGCTCGCCCACCCGGCCGCCCTTGCTTTGGACTGCCACGCCGCGGACCGCCGAGACGCTCAGCTGCCGCCTGTAAAACACCACCAAAGGACGCTCGGAGCCGCGCCAGCAACACGGGACCTGAAACGAGCTGCCGCTTCGGCCCAGCACTCCGTGCTCACCTGGCCCGAGGAGCTGAGCTGCCGACAGCCCGCTTTCCTCTTCGCTTCGCACCTAGGAAACAGAGAAACGACCGAGCTTAGCTAGAGCCACACGGCACAGCTCCCCTCTGGCACCACCCACCGACCCACCTGCTTACGGCGCACAGCTCGCCTCCTCCGTCGCTCTTCCGGGCCAAGTTGTCCCTCTGCTCCTGAAATCAGGTGATTCTGCAAGTCACCCAGCAGCCCATCAACAGCCTGACCAGCCCACAGGTCTGCTTTCTGTGGCGCAATAACGTCCCAAGCTCTCGTGGAGGCTCTCAAACGCCTGCGCGGGGACCCTCCGCTCCCCTGCCCACGGCTACTCCATCCCAGATGACCGCGCCGCCTCTGCCCACGCAATTCAACGCGTCAGCAGGTTAACCGGGGACCGCCAGAGCTCCGTCCACCCTCCCCTGCCTCTACGCGTCCGGGCAGAGCAGCTCCGAGCCAAACGCGCACCCGGGCCGACAGACGCTCCGCAGAACCTTATAGACCACGCGACGGCCACAGCGCCAAAAACGCTCCACGACGAACACGACGCTCCGAGACCAGAAGGGCATCGATCCCAATCATCTACGGGGAGGAGAGGAGCCTCTCCTGCATCCTCAAACGGAAAAGGAGCCCGACGTCACGGCTCCTGACGAGACGGCGGCAGCGCCACAACCGAGCAGAGACGTCGCAACCAAACGAGAAGCTGATGAAAAACCTAAGAACTTCTTCCCAGCATGTTGAAGTTCCAGTCCCTGAGACTGGATGGCTAGAGCTGCCGGCACAGCCCAGGACAACGCCACAATCAGCCCTGACCAGAAACGGCCGAAAGGCAAGAACGCGCCACGCTTTCGGCTGCCGACACCAGAAAACCAGCGCCCGATCGGCGCTACGCCGATCGGCACCGGCGTTCCAGATCCCGGGGTGGCACCCGAGAGGCCTTCCATGCCCCTCGAACGCAACGAGACCCCAGGATCGGCTGACAGGCGCAAGGCAGGCTTCCCGAACTACACCACAACGCAGACGCAGGCTGGAGCTGCCCTGCCCGGCACACGCTGGCATCGCACGGTAAAGGTCCCCGGGCCCTTGACCCGCGCCAAGGGCGCGGTTCCTGGACGGCCCTTGCCCTTAGCAGAGCTAAACCCCCCGTCCCTGCCATTCCCGGCCCCTTCCCAGCCCTCGCGCCTCCACTTAGCTTTCAGAGGGCCGAGGGACCGAACCCATCTTCGGCAGAGGAAAACGCCACGTGCGCCAACGGCCGTCTTCCCGCGTCGCCGGGTTCCTCTTCAGCGCCTGCAGGAGCACGAGAAAGCACGCGCTCGCTAAGCCACGCCGGCACACGGCGCCGCGGGGCGAACGCCGAGTCCGTCCGCGACACCCACCTCCTGCTGAGCTCCAGGGCGGTCCGGTCGGCGTGTCCTGCCGCTGGCGCGGTCACAAACCCTCAGCGCTGGTGACGCCTACGACGGCGAGAAGCAAAAAAAAACCGTGGCGCCGGGAACGAGTCCCCGGCCCCACGCTCCTCCTCGCCCCTAGCCCGGCTCACCGCAAATGCTCCTCCCGGTCCAGAGGGCCCACAAAGCGCCTGCAAAGCGAGAAGGAAAAGATGAAGCGAGAGACCGGGCAATACCGGGCTCCGCAACGCCCACCGCCGCCTCACCTTCTCGGCTGCCGGCCGGCGTGCGGCTTCGCCCCTGCCGGCTCGTCTGCGGCACCCGCAAATCCAGAGGCACGCGCTCGGACGCCGCCCGAAAACACAGCCTGCCCGCAGACGGTCCCAGCTCGCCCTCCCTTACCTGGGCCGCTCGCCCACCCGGCCGCCCTTGCTTTGGACTGCCACGCCGCGGACCGCCGAGACGCTCAGCTGCCACCTGTAAAACACCACCAAAGGACGCTCGGACCCGCGCCAGCAACACGGGACCTGAAACGAGCTGCCGCTTCGGCCCAGCACTCCGTGCTCACCTGGCCCGAGGAGCTGAGCTGCCGACAGCCCGCTTTCCTCTTCGCTTCGCACCTAGGAAACAGAGAAACGACCGAGCTTAGCTAGAGCCACACGGCACAGCTCCCCTCTGGCACCACCCACCGACCCACCTGCTTACGGCGCACAGCTCGCCTCCTCCGTCGCTCTTCCGGGCCAAGTTGTCCCTCTGCTCCTGAAATCAGGTGATTCTGCAAGTCACCCAGCAGCCCATCAACAGCCTGACCAGCCCACAGGTCTGCTTTCTGTGGCGCAATAACGTCCCAAGCTCTCGTGGAGGCTCTCAAACGCCTGCGCGGGGACCCTCCGCTCCCCTGCCCACGGCTACTCCATCCCAGATGACCGCGCCGCCTCTGCCCACGCAATTCAACGCGTCAGCAGGTTAACCGGGGACCGCCAGAGCTCCGTCCACCCTCCCCTGCCTCTACGCGTCCGGGCAGAGCAGCTCCGAGCCAAACGCGCACCCGGGCCGACAGACGCTCCGCAGAACCTTATAGACCACGCGACGGCCACAGCGCCAAAAACGCTCCACGACGAACACGACGCTCCGAGACCAGAAGGGCATCGATCCCAATAATCTACGGGGAGGAGAGGAGCCTCTCCTGCATCCTCAAACGGAAAAGGAGCCCGACGTCACGGCTCCTGACGAGACGGCGGCAGCGCCACAACCGAGCAGAGACGTCGCAACCAAACGAGAAGCTGATGAAAAACCTAAGAACTTCTTCCCAGCATCTTGAAGTTCCAGTCCCTGAGACTGGATGGCTAGAGCTGCCGGCACAGCCCAGGACAACGCCACAATCAGCCCTGACCAGAAACGGCCGAAAGGCAAGAACGCGCCACGCTTTCGGCTGCCGACACCAGAAAACCAGCGCCCGATCGGCGCTACGCCGATCGGCACCGGCGTTCCAGATCCCGGGGTGGCACCCGAGAGGCCTTCCGTGCCCCTCGAACGCAACGAGACCCCAGGATCGGCTGACAGGCGCAAGGCAGGCTTCCCGAACTACACCACAACGCAGACGCAGGCTGGAGCTGCCCTGCCCGGCACACGCTGGCATCGCACGGTAAAGGTCCCCGGGCCCTTGACCCGCGCCAAGGGCGCGGTTCCTGGACGGCCCTTGCCCTTAGCAGAGCTAAACCCCCCGGCCCTGCCATTCCCGGCCCCTTCCCAGCCCTCGCGCCTCCACTTAGCTTTCAGAGGGCCGAGGGACCGAACCCATCTTCGGCAGAGGAAAACGCCACGTGCGCCAACGGCCGTCTTCCCGCGTCGCCGGGTTCCTCTTCAGCACCTGCAGGAGCACGAGAAAGCACGCGCTCGCTAAGCCACGCCGGCACACGGCGCCGCGGGGCAAACGCCGAGTCCGTCCGCGACACCCACCTCCTGCTGAGCTCCAGGGCGGTCCGGTCGGCGTGTCCTGCCGCTGGCGCGGTCACAAACCCTCAGCGCTGCTGACGCCTACGACGGCGAGAAGCAAAAAAAAACCGTGGCGCCGGGAACGAGTCCCCGGCCCCACGCTCCTCCTCGCCCCTAGCCCGGCTCACCGCAAATGCTCCTCCCGGTCCAGAGGGCCCACAAAGCGCCTGCAAAGCGAGAAGGAAAAGATGAAGCGAAAGACCGGGCAATACCGGGCTCCGCAACGCCCACCGCCGCCTCACCTTCTCGGCTGCCGGCCGGCGTGCGGCTTCGCCCCTGCCGGCTCGTCTGCGGCACCCGCAAATCCAGAGGCACGCGCTCGGACGCCGCCCGAAAACACAGCCTGCCCGCAGACGGTCCCAGCTCGCCCTCCCTTACCTGGGCCGCTCGCCCACCCGGCCGCCCTTGCTTTGGACTGCCACGCCGCGGACCGCTGAGACGCTCAGCTGCCGCCTGTAAAACACCACCAAAGGACGCTCGGACCCGCGCCAGCAACACGGGACCTGAAACGAGCTGCCGCTTCGGCCCAGCACTCCGTGCTCACCTGGCCCGAGGAGCTGAGCTGCCGACAGCCCGCTTTCCTCTTCGCTTCGCACCTAGGAAACAGAGAAACGACCGAGCTTAGCTAGAGCCACACGGCACAGCTCCCCTCTGGCACCACCCACCGACCCACCTGCTTACGGCGCACAGCTCGCCTCCTCCGGCGCTCTTCCGGGCCAAGTTGTCCCTCTGCTCCTGAAATCAGGTGATTCTGCAAGTCACCCAGCAGCCCATCAACAGCCTGACCAGCCCACAGGTCTGCTTTCTGTGGCGCAATAACGTCCCAAGCTCTCGTGGAGGCTCTCAAACGCCTGCGCGGGGACCCTCCGCTCCCCTGCCCACGGCTACTCCATCCCAGATGACCGCGCCGCCTCTGCCCACGCAATTCAACGCGTCAGCAGGTTAACCGGGGACCGCCAGAGCTCCGTCCACCCTCCCCTGCCTCTACGCGTCCGGGCAGAGCAGCTCCGAGCCAAACGCGCACCCGGGCCGACAGACGCTCCGCAGAACCTTATAGACCACGCGACGGCCACAGCGCCAAAAACGCTCCACGACGAACACGACGCTCCGAGACCAGAAGGGCATCGATCCCAATAATCTACGGGGAGGAGAGGAGCCTCTCCTGCATCCTCAAACGGAAAAGGAGCCCGACGTCACGGCTCCTGACGAGACGGCGGCAGCGCCACAACCGAGCAGAGACGTCGCAACCAAACGAGAAGCTGATGAAAAACCTAAGAACTTCTTCCCAGCATCTTGAAGTTCCAGTCCCTGAGACTGGATGGCTAGAGCTGCCGGCACAGCCCAGGACAACGCCACAATCAGCCCTGACCAGAAACGGCCGAAAGGCAAGAACGCGCCACGCTTTCGGCTGCCGACACCAGAAAACCAGCGCCCGATCGGCGCTACGCCGATCGGCACCGGCGTTCCAGATCCCGGGGTGGCACCCGAGAGGCCTTCCGTGCCCCTCGAACGCAACGAGACCCCAGGATCGGCTGACAGGCGCAAGGCAGGCTTCCCGAACTACACCACAACGCAGACGCAGGCTGGAGCTGCCCTGCCCGGCACACGCTGGCATCGCACGGTAAAGGTCCCCGGGCCCTTGACCCGCGCCAAGGGCGCGGTTCCTGGACGGCCCTTGCCCTTAGCAGAGCTAAACCCCCCGTCCCTGCCATTCCCGGCCCCTTCCCAGCCCTCGCGCCTCCACTTAGCTTTCAGAGGGCCGAGGGACCGAACCCATCTTCGGCAGAGGAAAACGCCACGTGCGCCAACGGCCGTCTTCCCGCGTCGCCGGGTTCCTCTTCAGCGCCTGCAGGAGCACGAGAAAGCACGCGCTCGCTAAGCCACGCCGGCACACGGCGCCGCGGGGCAAACGCCGAGTCCGTCCGCGACACCCACCTCCTGCTGAGCTCCAGGGCGGTCCGGTCGGCGTGTCCTGCCGCTGGCGCGGTCACAAACCCTCAGCGCTGCTGACGCCTACGACGGCGAGAAGCAAAAAAAACCGTGGCGCCGGGAACGAGTCCCCGGCCCCACGCTCCTCCTCGCCCCTAGCCCGGCTCACCGCAAATGCTCCTCCCGGTCCAGAGGGCCCACAAAGCGCCTGCAAAGCGAGAAGGAAAAGATGAAGCGAGAGACCGGGCAATACCGGGCTCCGCAACGCCCACCGCCGCCTCACCTTCTCGGCTGCCGGCCGGCGTGCGGCTTCGCCCCTGCCGGCTCGTCTGCGGCACCCGCAAATCCAGAGGCACGCGCTCGGACGCCGCCCGAAAACACAGCCTGCCCGCAGACGGTCCCAGCTCGCCCTCCCTTACCTGGGCCGCTCGCCCACCCGGCCGCCCTTGCTTTGGACTGCCACGCCGCGGACCGCCGAGACGCTCAGCTGCCGCCTGTAAAACACCACCAAAGGACGCTCGGACCCGCGCCAGCAACACGGGACCTGAAACGAGCTGCCGCTTCGGCCCAGCACTCCGTGCTCACCTGGCCCGAGGAGCTGAGCTGCCGACAGCCCGCTTTCCTCTTCGCTTCGCACCTAGGAAACAGAGAAACGACCGAGCTTAGCTAGAGCCACACGGCACAGCTCCCCTCTGGCACCACCCACCGACCCACCTGCTTACGGCGCACAGCTCGCCTCCTCCGTCGCTCTTCCGGGCCAAGTTGTCCCTCTGCTCCTGAAATCAGGTGATTCTGCAAGTCACCCAGCAGCCCATCAACAGCCTGACCAGCCCACAGGTCTGCTTTCTGTGGCGCAATAACGTCCCAAGCTCTCGTGGAGGCTCTCAAACGCCTGCGCGGGGACCCTCCGCTCCCCTGCCCACGGCTACTCCATCCCAGATGACCGCGCCGCCTCTGCCCACGCAATTCAACGCGTCAGCAGGTTAACCGGGGACCGCCAGAGCTCCGTCCACCCTCCCCTGCCTCTACGCGTCCGGGCAGAGCAGCTCCGAGCCAAACGCGCACCCGGGCCGACAGACGCTCCGCAGAACCTTATAGACCACGCGACGGCCACAGCGCCAAAAACGCTCCACGACGAACACGACGCTCCGAGACCAGAAGGGCATCGATCCCAATAATCTACGGGGAGGAGAGGAGCCTCTCCTGCATCCTCAAACGGAAAAGGAGCCCGACGTCACGGCTCCTGACGAGACGGCGGCAGCGCCACAACCGAGCAGAGACGTCGCAACCAAACGAGAAGCTGATGAAAAACCTAAGAACTTCTTCCCAGCATCTTGAAGTTCCAGTCCCTGAGACTGGATGGCTAGAGCTGCCGGCACAGCCCAGGACAACGCCACAATCAGCCCTGACCAGAAACGGCCGAAAGGCAAGAACGCGCCACGCTTTCGGCTGCCGACACCAGAAAACCAGCGCCCGATCGGCGCTACGCCGATCGGCACCGGCGTTCCAGATCCCGGGGTGGCACCCGAGAGGCCTTCCGTGCCCCTCGAACGCAACGAGACCCCAGGATCGGCTGACAGGCGCAAGGCAGGCTTCCCGAACTACACCACAACGCAGACGCAGGCTGGAGCTGCCCTGCCCGGCACACGCTGGCATCGCACGGTAAAGGTCCCCGGGCCCTTGACCCGCGCCAAGGGCGCGGTTCCTGGACGGCCCTTGCCCTTAGCAGAGCTAAACCCCCCGGCCCTGCCATTCCCGGCCCCTTCCCAGCCCTCGCGCCTCCACTTAGCTTTCAGAGGGCCGAGGGACCGAACCCATCTTCGGCAGAGGAAAACGCCACGTGCGCCAACGGCCGTCTTCCCGCGTCGCCGGGTTCCTCTTCAGCGCCTGCAGGAGCACGAGAAAGCACGCGCTCGCTAAGCCACGCCGGCACACGGCGCCGCGGGGCAAACGCCGAGTCCGTCCGCGACACCCACCTCCTGCTGAGCTCCAGGGCGGTCCGGTCGGCGTGTCCTGCCGCTGGCGCGGTCACAAACCCTCAGCGCTGCTGACGCCTACGACGGCGAGAAGCAAAAAAAACCGTGGCGCCGGGAACGAGTCCCCGGCCCCACGCTCCTCCTCGCCCCTAGCCCGGCTCACCGCAAATGCTCCTCCCGGTCCAGAGGGCCCACAAAGCGCCTGCAAAGCGAGAAGGAAAAGATGAAGCGAGAGACCGGGCAATACCGGGCTCCGCAACGCCCACCGCCGCCTCACCTTCTCGGCTGCCGGCCGGCGTGCGGCTTCGCCCCTGCCGGCTCGTCTGCGGCACCCGCAAATCCAGAGGCACGCGCTCGGACGCCGCCCGAAAACACAGCCTGCCCGCAGACGGTCCCAGCTCGCCCTCCCTTACCTGGGCCGCTCGCCCACCCGGCCGCCCTTGCTTTGGACTGCCACGCCGCGGACCGCCGAGACGCTCAGCTGCCGCCTGTAAAACACCACCAAAGGACGCTCGGACCCGCGCCAGCAACACGGGACCTGAAACGAGCTGCCGCTTCGGCCCAGCACTCCGTGCTCACCTGGCCCGAGGAGCTGAGCTGCCGACAGCCCGCTTTCCTCTTCGCTTCGCACCTAGGAAACAGAGAAACGACCGAGCTTAGCTAGAGCCACACGGCACAGCTCCCCTCTGGCACCACCCACCGACCCACCTGCTTACGGCGCACAGCTCGCCTCCTCCGTCGCTCTTCCGGGCCAAGTTGTCCCTCTGCTCCTGAAATCAGGTGATTCTGCAAGTCACCCAGCAGCCCATCAACAGCCTGACCAGCCCACAGGTCTGCTTTCTGTGGCGCAATAACGTCCCAAGCTCTCGTGGAGGCTCTCAAACGCCTGCGCGGGGACCCTCCGCTCCCCTGCCCACGGCTACTCCATCCCAGATGACCGCGCCGCCTCTGCCCACGCAATTCAACGCGTCAGCAGGTTAACCGGGGACCGCCAGAGCTCCGTCCACCCTCCCCTGCCTCTACGCGTCCGGGCAGAGCAGCTCCGAGCCAAACGCGCACCCGGGCCGACAGACGCTCCGCAGAACCTTATAGACCACGCGACGGCCACAGCGCCAAAAACGCTCCACGACGAACACGACGCTCCGAGACCAGAAGGGCATCGATCCCAATCATCTACGGGGAGGAGAGGAGCCTCTCCTGCATCCTCAAACGGAAAAGGAGCCCGACGTCACGGCTCCTGACGAGACGGCGGCAGCGCCACAACCGAGCAGAGACGTCGCAACCAAACGAGAAGCTGATGAAAAACCTAAGAACTTCTTCCCAGCATCTTGAAGTTCCAGTCCCTGAGACTGGATGGCTAGAGCTGCCGGCACAGCCCAGGACAACGCCACAATCAGCCCTGACCAGAAACGGCCGAAAGGCAAGAACGCGCCACGCTTTCGGCTGCCGACACCAGAAAACCAGCGCCCGATCGGCGCTACGCCGATCGGCACCGGCGTTCCAGATCCCGGGGGTGGCACCCGAGAGGCCTTCCGTGCCCCTCGAACGCAACGAGACCCCAGGATCGGCTGACAGGCGCAAGGCAGGCTTCCCGAACTACACCACAACGCAGACGCAGGCTGGAGCTGCCCTGCCTCGGGGGCACACGCTGGCATCGCACGGTAAAGGTCCCCGGGCCCTTGACCCGCGCCAAGGGCGCGGTTCCTGGACGGCCCTTGCCCTTAGCAGAGCTAAACCCCCCCGGCCCTGCCATTCCCGGCCCCTTCCCAGCCCCTCGCGCCTCCACTTAGCTTTCAGAGGGCCGAGGGACCGAACCCATCTTCGGCAGAGGAAAACGCCACGTGCGCCAACGGCCGTCTTTCCCGCGTCGCCGGGTTCCTCTTCAGCGCCTGCAGGAGCACGAGAAAGCACGCGCTCGCTAAGCCACGCCGGCACACGGCGCCGCGGGGCAAACGCCGAGTCCGTCCGCGACACCCACCTCCTGCTGAGCTCCAGGGCGGTCCGGTCGGCGTGTCCTGCCGCTGGCGCGGTCACAAACCCTCAGCGCTGGTGACGCCTACGACGGCGAGAAGCAAAAAAAACCGTGGCGCCGGGAACGAGTCCCCGGCCCCACGCTCCTCCTCGCCCCTAGCCCGGCTCACCGCAAATGCTCCTCCCGGTCCAGAGGGCCCACAAAGCGCCTGCAAAGCGAGAAGGAAAAGATGAAGCGAGAGACCGGGCAATACCGGGCTCCGCAACGCCCACCGCCGCCTCACCTTCTCGGCTGCCGGCCGGCGTGCGGCTTCGCCCCTTGCCGGCTCGTCTGCGGCACCCGCAAATCCAGAGGCACGCGCTCGGACGCCGCCCGAAAACACAGCCTGCCCGCAGACGGTCCCAGCTCGCCCTCCCTTACCTGGGCCGCTCGCCCACCCGGCCGCCCTTGCTTTGGACTGCCACGCCGCGGACCGCCGAGACGCTCAGCTGCCGCCTGTAAAACACCACCAAAGGACGCTCGGACCCGCGCCAGCAACACGGGACCTGAAACGAGCTGCCGCTTCGGCCCAGCACTCCGTGCTCACCTGGCCCGAGGAGCTGAGCTGCCGACAGCCCGCTTTCCTCTTCGCTTCGCACCTAGGAAACAGAGAAACGACCGAGCTTAGCTAGAGCCACACGGCACAGCTCCCCTCTGGCACCACCCACCGACCCACCTGCTTACGGCGCACAGCTCGCCTCCTCCGTCGCTCTTCCGGGCCAAGTTGTCCCTCTGCTCCTGAAATCAGGTGATTCTGCAAGTCACCCAGCAGCCCATCAACAGCCTGACCAGCCCACAGGTCTGCTTTCTGTGGCGCAATAACGTCCCAAGCTCTCGTGGAGGCTCTCAAACGCCTGCGCGGGGACCCTCCGCTCCCCTGCCCACGGCTACTCCATCCCAGATGACCGCGCCGCCTCTGCCCACGCAATTCAACGCGTCAGCAGGTTAACCGGGGACCGCCAGAGCTCCGTCCACCCTCCCCTGCCTCTACGCGTCCGGGCAGAGCAGCTCCGAGCCAAACGCGCACCCGGGCCGACAGACGCTCCGCAGAACCTTATAGACCACGCGACGGCCACAGCGCCAAAAACGCTCCACGACGAACACGACGCTCCGAGACCAGAAGGGCATCGATCCCAATAATCTACGGGGAGGAGAGGAGCCTCTCCTGCATCCTCAAACGGAAAAGGAGCCCGACGTCACGGCTCCTGACGAGACGGCGGCAGCGCCACAACCGAGCAGAGACGTCGCAACCAAACGAGAAGCTGATGAAAAACCTAAGAACTTCTTCCCAGCATCTTGAAGTTCCAGTCCCTGAGACTGGATGGCTAGAGCTGCCGGCACAGCCCAGGACAACGCCACAATCAGCCCTGACCAGAAACGGCCGAAAGGCAAGAACGCGCCACGCTTTCGGCTGCCGACACCAGAAAACCAGCGCCCGATCGGCGCTACGCCGATCGGCACCGGCGTTCCAGATCCCGGGGTGGCACCCGAGAGGCCTTCCGTGCCCCTCGAACGCAACGAGACCCCAGGATCGGCTGACAGGCGCAAGGCAGGCTTCCCGAACTACACCACAACGCAGACGCAGGCTGGAGCTGCCCTGCCCGGCACACGCTGGCATCGCACGGTAAAGGTCCCCGGGCCCTTGACCCGCGCCAAGGGCGCGGTTCCTGGACGGCCCTTGCCCTTAGCAGAGCTAAACCCCCCGGCCCTGCCATTCCCGGCCCCTTCCCAGCCCTCGCGCCTCCACTTAGCTTTCAGAGGGCCGAGGGACCGAACCCATCTTCGGCAGAGGAAAACGCCACGTGCGCCAACGGCCGTCTTCCCGCGTCGCCGGGTTCCTCTTCAGCGCCTGCAGGAGCACGAGAAAGCACGCGCTCGCTAAGCCACGCCGGCACACGGCGCCGCGGGGCAAACGCCGAGTCCGTCCGCGACACCCACCTCCTGCTGAGCTCCAGGGCGGTCCGGTCGGCGTGTCCTGCCGCTGGCGCGGTCACAAACCCTCAGCGCTGCTGACGCCTACGACGGCGAGAAGCAAAAAAAAACCGTGGCGCCGGGAACGAGTCCCCCGGCCCCACGCTCCTCCTCGCCCCTAGCCCGGCTCACCGCAAATGCTCCTCCCGGTCCAGAGGGCCCACAAAGCGCCTGCAAAGCGAGAAGGAAAAGATGAAGCGAGAGACCGGGCAATACCGGGCTCCGCAACGCCCACCGCCGCCTCACCTTCTCGGCTGCCGGCCGGCGTGCGGGCTTCGCCCCTGCCGGCTCGTCTGCGGCACCCGCAAATCCAGAGGCACGCGCTCGGACGCCGCCCGAAAACACAGCCTGCCCGCAGACGGTCCCAGCTCGCCCTCCCTTACCTGGGCCGCTCGCCCACCCGGCCGCCCTTGCTTTGGACTGCCACGCCGCGGACCGCCGAGACGCTCAGCTGCCGCCTGTAAAACACCACCAAAGGACGCTCGGAGCCGCGCCAGCAACACGGGACCTGAAACGAGCTGCCGCTTCGGCCCAGCACTCCGTGCTCACCTGGCCCGAGGAGCTGAGCTGCCGACAGCCCGCTTTCCTCTTCGCTTCGCACCTAGGAAACAGAGAAACGACCGAGCTTAGCTAGAGCCACACGGCACAGCTCCCCTCTGGCACCACCCACCGACCCACCTGCTTACGGCGCACAGCTCGCCTCCTCCGTCGCTCTTCCGGGCCAAGTTGTCCCTCTGCTCCTGAAATCAGGTGATTCTGCAAGTCACCCAGCAGCCCATCAACAGCCTGACCAGCCCACAGGTCTGCTTTCTGTGGCGCAATAACGTCCCAAGCTCTCGTGGAGGCTCTCAAACGCCTGCGCGGGGACCCTCCGCTCCCCTGCCCACGGCTACTCCATCCCAGATGACCCGCGCCGCCTCTGCCCACGCAATTCAACGCGTCAGCAGGTTAACCGGGGACCGCCAGAGCTCCGTCCACCCTCCCCTGCCTCTACGCGTCCGGGCAGAGCAGCTCCGAGCCAAACGCGCACCCGGGCCGACAGACGCTCCGCAGAACCTTATAGACCACGCGACGGCCACAGCGCCAAAAACGCTCCACGACGAACACGACGCTCCGAGACCAGAAGGGCATCGATCCCAATCATCTACGGGGAGGAGAGGAGCCTCTCCTGCATCCTCAAACGGAAAAGGAGCCCGACGTCACGGCTCCTGACGAGACGGCGGCAGCGCCACAACCGAGCAGAGACGTCGCAACCAAACGAGAAGCTGATGAAAAACCTAAGAACTTCTTCCCAGCATCTTGAAGTTCCAGTCCCTGAGACTGGATGGCTAGAGCTGCCGACAACGCCACAATCAGCCCTGACCAGAAACGGCCGAAAGGCAAGAACGCGCCACGCTTTCGGCTGCCGACACCAGAAAACCAGCGCCCGATCGGCGCTACGCCGATCGGCACCGGCGTTCCAGATCCCGGGGTGGCACCCGAGAGGCCTTCCGTGCCCCTCGAACGCAACGAGACCCCAGGATCGGCTGACAGGCGCAAGGCAGGCTTCCCGAACTACACCACAACGCAGACGCAGGCTGGAGCTGCCCTGCCCGGCACACGCTGGCATCGCACGGTAAAGGTCCCCGGGCCCTTGACCCGCGCCAAGGGCGCGGTTCCTGGACGGCCCTTGCCCTTAGCAGAGCTAAACCCCCCGGCCCTGCCATTCCCGGCCCCTTCCCAGCCCTCGCGCCTCCACTTAGCTTTCAGAGGGCCGAGGGACCGAACCCATCTTCGGCAGAGGAAAACGCCACGTGCGCCAACGGCCGTCTTCCCGCGTCGCCGGGTTCCTCTTCAGCGCCTGCAGGAGCACGAGAAAGCACGCGCTCGCTAAGCCACGCCGGCACACGGCGCCGCGGGGCAAACGCCGAGTCCGTCCGCGACACCCACCTCCTGCTGAGCTCCAGGGCGGTCCGGTCGGCGTGTCCTGCCGCTGGCGCGGTCACAAACCCTCAGCGCTGCTGACGCCTACGACGGCGAGAAGCAAAAAAAAACCGTGGCGCCGGGAACGAGTCCCCGGCCCCACGCTCCTCCTCGCCCCTAGCCCGGCTCACCGCAAATGCTCCTCCCGGTCCAGAGGGCCCACAAAGCGCCTGCAAAGCGAGAAGGAAAAGATGAAGCGAGAGACCGGGCAATACCGGGCTCCGCAACGCCCACCGCCGCCTCACCTTCTCGGCTGCCGGCCGGCGTGCGGCTTCGCCCCTGCCGGCTCGTCTGCGGCACCCGCAAATCCAGAGGCACGCGCTCGGACGCCGCCCGAAAACACAGCCTGCCCGCAGACGGTCCCAGCTCGCCCTCCCTTACCTGGGCCGCTCGCCCACCCGGCCGCCCTTGCTTTGGACTGCCACGCCGCGGACCGCCGAGACGCTCAGCTGCCGCCTGTAAAACACCACCAAAGGACGCTCGGAGCCGCGCCAGCAACACGGGACCTGAAACGAGCTGCCGCTTCGGCCCAGCACTCCGTGCTCACCTGGCCCGAGGAGCTGAGCTGCCGACAGCCCGCTTTCCTCTTCGCTTCGCACCTAGGAAACAGAGAAACGACCGAGCTTAGCTAGAGCCACACGGCACAGCTCCCCTCTGGCACCACCCACCGACCCACCTGCTTACGGCGCACAGCTCGCCTCCTCCGTCGCTCTTCCGGGCCAAGTTGTCCCTCTGCTCCTGAAATCAGGTGATTCTGCAAGTCACCCAGCAGCCCATCAACAGCCTGACCAGCCCACAGGTCTGCTTTCTGTGGCGCAATAACGTCCCAAGCTCTCGTGGAGGCTCTCAAACGCCTGCGCGGGGACCCTCCGCTCCCCTGCCCACGGCTACTCCATCCCAGATGACCGCGCCGCCTCTGCCCACGCAATTCAACGCGTCAGCAGGTTAACCGGGGACCGCCAGAGCTCCGTCCACCCTCCCCTGCCTCTACGCGTCCGGGCAGAGCAGCTCCGAGCCAAACGCGCACCCGGGCCGACAGACGCTCCGCAGAACCTTATAGACCACGCGACGGCCACAGCGCCAAAAACGCTCCACGACGAACACGACGCTCCGAGACCAGAAGGGCATCGATCCCAATCATCTACGGGGAGGAGAGGAGCCTCTCCTGCATCCTCAAACGGAAAAGGAGCCCGACGTCACGGCTCCTGACGAGACGGCGGCAGCGCCACAACCGAGCAGAGACGTCGCAACCAAACGAGAAGCTGATGAAAAACCTAAGAACTTCTTCCCAGCATCTTGAAGTTCCAGTCCCTGAGACTGGATGGCTAGAGCTGCCGGCACAGCCCAGGACAACGCCACAATCAGCCCTGACCAGAAACGGCCGAAAGGCAAGAACGCGCCACGCTTTCGGCTGCCGACACCAGAAAACCAGCGCTCCGATCGGCGCTACGCCGATCGGCACCGGCGTTCCAGATCCCGGGGTGGCACCCGAGAGGCCTTCCGTGCCCCTCGAACGCAACGAGACCCCAGGATCGGCTGACAGGCGCAAGGCAGGCTTCCCGAACTACACCACAACGCAGACGCAGGCTGGAGCTGCCCTGCCCGGCACACGCTGGCATCGCACGGTAAAGGTCCCCGGGCCCTTGACCCGCGCCAAGGGCGCGGTTCCTGGACGGCCCTTGCCCTTAGCAGAGCTAAACCCCCCGGCCCTGCCATTCCCGGCCCCTTCCCAGCCCTCGCGCCTCCACTTAGCTTTCAGAGGGCCGAGGGACCGAACCCATCTTCGGCAGAGGAAAACGCCACGTGCGCCAACGGCCGTCTTCCCGCGTCGCAGGGTTCCTCTTCAGCGCCTGCAGGAGCACGAGAAAGCACGCGCTCGCTAAGCCACGCCGGCACACGGCGCCGCGGGGCAAACGCCGAGTCCGTCCGCGACACCCACCTCCTGCTGAGCTCCAGGGCGGTCCGGTCGGCGTGTCCTGCCGCTGGCGCGGTCACAAACCCTCAGCGCTGCTGACGCCTACGACGGCGAGAAGCAAAAAAAACCGTGGCGCCGGGAACGAGTCCCCGGCCCCACGCTCCTCCTCGCCCCTAGCCCGGCTCACCGCAAATGCTCCTCCCGGTCCAGAGGGCCCACAAAGCGCCTGCAAAGCGAGAAGGAAAAGATGAAGCGAGAGACCGGGCAATACCGGGCTCCGCAACGCCCACCGCCGCCTCACCTTCTCGGCTGCCGGCCGGCGTGCGGCTTCGCCCCTGCCGGCTCGTCTGCGGCACCCGCAAATCCAGAGGCACGCGCTCGGACGCCGCCCGAAAACACAGCCTGCCCGCAGACGGTCCCAGCTCGCCCTCCCTTACCTGGGCCGCTCGCCCACCCGGCCGCCCTTGCTTTGGACTGCCACGCCGCGGACCGCCGAGACGCTCAGCTGCCGCCTGTAAAACACCACCAAAGGACGCTCGGACCCGCGCCAGCAACACGGGACCTGAAACGAGCTGCCGCTTCGGCCCAGCACTCCGTGCTCACCTGGCCCGAGGAGCTGAGCTGCCGACAGCCCGCTTTCCTCTTCGCTTCGCACCTAGGAAACAGAGAAACGACCGAGCTTAGCTAGAGCCACACGGCACAGCTCCCCTCTGGCACCACCCACCGACCCACCTGCTTACGGCGCACAGCTCGCCTCCTCCGTCGCTCTTCCGGGCCAAGTTGTCCCTCTGCTCCTGAAATCAGGTGATTCTGCAAGTCACCCAGCAGCCCATCAACAGCCTGACCAGCCCACAGGTCTGCTTTCTGTGGCGCAATAACGTCCCAAGCTCTCGTGGAGGCTCTCAAACGCCTGCGCGGGGACCCTCCGCTCCCCTGCCCACGGCTACTCCATCCCAGATGACCGCGCCGCCTCTGCCCACGCAATTCAACGCGTCAGCAGGTTAACCGGGGACCGCCAGAGCTCCGTCCACCCTCCCCTGCCTCTACGCGTCCGGGCAGAGCAGCTCCGAGCCAAACGCGCACCCGGGCCGACAGACGCTCCGCAGAACCTTATAGACCACGCGACGGCCACAGCGCCAAAAACGCTCCACGACGAACACGACGCTCCGAGACCAGAAGGGCATCGATCCCAATAATCTACGGGGAGGAGAGGAGCCTCTCCTGCATCCTCAAACGGAAAAGGAGCCCGACGTCACGGCTCCTGACGAGACGGCGGCAGCGCCACAACCGAGCAGAGACGTCGCAACCAAACGAGAAGCTGATGAAAAACCTAAGAACTTCTTCCCAGCATCTTGAAGTTCCAGTCCCTGAGACTGGATGGCTAGAGCTGCCGGCACAGCCCAGGACAACGCCACAATCAGCCCTGACCAGAAACGGCCGAAAGGCAAGAACGCGCCACGCTTTCGGCTGCCGACACCAGAAAACCAGCGCCCGATCGGCGCTACGCCGATCGGCACCGGCGTTCCAGATCCCGGGGTGGCACCCGAGAGGCCTTCCGTGCCCCTCGAACGCAACGAGACCCCAGGATCGGCTGACAGGCGCAAGGCAGGCTTCCCGAACTACACCACAACGCAGACGCAGGCTGGAGCTGCCCTGCCCGGCACACGCTGGCATCGCACGGTAAAGGTCCCCGGGCCCTTGACCCGCGCCAAGGGCGCGGTTCCTGGACGGCCCTTGCCCTTAGCAGAGCTAAACCCCCCGGCCCTGCCATTCCCGGCCCCTTCCCAGCCCTCGCGCCTCCACTTAGCTTTCAGAGGGCCGAGGGACCGAACCCATCTTCGGCAGAGGAAAACGCCACGTGCGCCAACGGCCGTCTTCCCGCGTCGCCGGGTTCCTCTTCAGCGCCTGCAGGAGCACGAGAAAGCACGCGCTCGCTAAGCCACGCCGGCACACGGCGCCGCGGGGCAAACGCCGAGTCCGTCCGCGACACCCACCTCCTGCTGAGCTCCAGGGCGGTCCGGTCGGCGTGTCCTGCCGCTGGCGCGGTCACAAACCCTCAGCGCTGCTGACGCCTACGACGGCGAGAAGCAAAAAAAAACCGTGGCGCCGGGAACGAGTCCCCGGCCCCACGCTCCTCCTCGCCCCTAGCCCGGCTCACCGCAAATGCTCCTCCCGGTCCAGAGGGCCCACAAAGCGCCTGCAAAGCGAGAAGGAAAAGATGAAGCGAGAGACCGGGCAATACCGGGCTCCGCAACGCCCACCGCCGCCTCACCTTCTCGGCTGCCGGCCGGCGTGCGGCTTCGCCCCTGCCGGCTCGTCTGCGGCACCCGCAAATCCAGAGGCACGCGCTCGGACGCCGCCCGAAAACACAGCCTGCCCGCAGACGGTCCCAGCTCGCCCTCCCTTACCTGGGCCGCTCGCCCACCCGGCCGCCCTTGCTTTGGACTGCCACGCCGCGGACCGCCGAGACGCTCAGCTGCCGCCTGTAAAACACCACCAAAGGACGCTCGGAGCCGCGCCAGCAACACGGGACCTGAAACGAGCTGCCGCTTCGGCCCAGCACTCCGTGCTCACCTGGCCCGAGGAGCTGAGCTGCCGACAGCCCGCTTTCCTCTTCGCTTCGCACCTAGGAAACAGAGAAACGACCGAGCTTAGCTAGAGCCACACGGCACAGCTCCCCTCTGGCACCACCCACCGACCCACCTGCTTACGGCGCACAGCTCGCCTCCTCCGTCGCTCTTCCGGGCCAAGTTGTCCCTCTGCTCCTGAAATCAGGTGATTCTGCAAGTCACCCAGCAGCCCATCAACAGCCTGACCAGCCCACAGGTCTGCTTTCTGTGGCGCAATAACGTCCCAAGCTCTCGTGGAGGCTCTCAAACGCCTGCGCGGGGACCCTCCGCTCCCCTGCCCACGGCTACTCCATCCCAGATGACCGCGCCGCCTCTGCCCACGCAATTCAACGCGTCAGCAGGTTAACCGGGGACCGCCAGAGCTCCGTCCACCCTCCCCTGCCTCTACGCGTCCGGGCAGAGCAGCTCCGAGCCAAACGCGCACCCGGGCCGACAGACGCTCCGCAGAACCTTATAGACCACGCGACGGCCACAGCGCCAAAAACGCTCCACGACGAACACGACGCTCCGAGACCAGAAGGGCATCGATCCCAATCATCTACGGGGAGGAGAGGAGCCTCTCCTGCATCCTCAAACGGAAAAGGAGCCCGACGTCACGGCTCCTGACGAGACGGCGGCAGCGCCACAACCGAGCAGAGACGTCGCAACCAAACGAGAAGCTGATGAAAAACCTAAGAACTTCTTCCCAGCATCTTGAAGTTCCAGTCCCTGAGACTGGATGGCTAGAGCTGCCGGCACAGCCCAGGACAACGCCACAATCAGCCCTGACCAGAAACGGCCGAAAGGCAAGAACGCGCCACGCTTTCGGCTGCCGACACCAGAAAACCAGCGCCCGATCGGCGCTACGCCGATCGGCACCGGCGTTCCAGATCCCGGGGTGGCACCCGAGAGGCCTTCCGTGCCCCTCGAACGCAACGAGACCCCAGGATCGGCTGACAGGCGCAAGGCAGGCTTCCCGAACTACACCACAACGCAGACGCAGGCTGGAGCTGCCCTGCCCGGCACACGCTGGCATCGCACGGTAAAGGTCCCCGGGCCCTTGACCCGCGCCAAGGGCGCGGTTCCTGGACGGCCCTTGCCCTTAGCAGAGCTAAACCCCCCGGCCCTGCCATTCCCGGCCCCTTCCCAGCCCTCGCGCCTCCACTTAGCTTTCAGAGGGCCGAGGGACCGAACCCATCTTCGGCAGAGGAAAACGCCACGTGCGCCAACGGCCGTCTTCCCGCGTCGCCGGGTTCCTCTTCAGCGCCTGCAGGAGCACGAGAAAGCACGCGCTCGCTAAGCCACGCCGGCACACGGCGCCGCGGGGCAAACGCCGAGTCCGTCCGCGACACCCACCTCCTGCTGAGCTCCAGGGCGGTCCGGTCGGCGTGTCCTGCCGCTGGCGCGGTCACAAACCCTCAGCGCTGCTGACGCCTACGACGGCGAGAAGCAAAAAAAAACCGTGGCGCCGGGAACGAGTCCCCGGCCCCACGCTCCTCCTCGCCCCTAGCCCGGCTCACCGCAAATGCTCCTCCCGGTCCAGAGGGCCCACAAAGCGCCTGCAAAGCGAGAAGGAAAAGATGAAGCGAGAGACCGGGCAATACCGGGCTCCGCAACGCCCACCGCCGCCTCACCTTCTCGGCTGCCGGCCGGCGTGCGGCTTCGCCCCTGCCGGCTCGTCTGCGGCACCCGCAAATCCAGAGGCACGCGCTCGGACGCCGCCCGAAAACACAGCCTGCCCGCAGACGGTCCCAGCTCGCCCTCCCTTACCTGGGCCGCTCGCCCACCCGGCCGCCCTTGCTTTGGACTGCCACGCCGCGGACCGCCGAGACGCTCAGCTGCCGCCTGTAAAACACCACCAAAGGACGCTCGGAGCCGCGCCAGCAACACGGGACCTGAAACGAGCTGCCGCTTCGGCCCAGCACTCCGTGCTCACCTGGCCCGAGGAGCTGAGCTGCCGACAGCCCGCTTTCCTCTTCGCTTCGCACCTAGGAAACAGAGAAACGACCGAGCTTAGCTAGAGCCACACGGCACAGCTCCCCTCTGGCACCACCCACCGACCCACCTGCTTACGGCGCACAGCTCGCCTCCTCCGTCGCTCTTCCGGGCCAAGTTGTCCCTCTGCTCCTGAAATCAGGTGATTCTGCAAGTCACCCAGCAGCCCATCAACAGCCTGACCAGCCCACAGGTCTGCTTTCTGTGGCGCAATAACGTCCCAAGCTCTCGTGGAGGCTCTCAAACGCCTGCGCGGGGACCCTCCGCTCCCCTGCCCACGGCTACTCCATCCCAGATGACCGCGCCGCCTCTGCCCACGCAATTCAACGCGTCAGCAGGTTAACCGGGGACCGCCAGAGCTCCGTCCACCCTCCCCTGCCTCTACGCGTCCGGGCAGAGCAGCTCCGAGCCAAACGCGCACCCGGGCCGACAGACGCTCCGCAGAACCTTATAGACCACGCGACGGCCACAGCGCCAAAAACGCTCCACGACGAACACGACGCTCCGAGACCAGAAGGGCATCGATCCCAATCATCTACGGGGAGGAGAGGAGCCTCTCCTGCATCCTCAAACGGAAAAGGAGCCCGACGTCACGGCTCCTGACGAGACGGCGGCAGCGCCACAACCGAGCAGAGACGTCGCAACCAAACGAGAAGCTGATGAAAAACCTAAGAACTTCTTCCCAGCATCTTGAAGTTCCAGTCCCTGAGACTGGATGGCTAGAGCTGCCGGCACAGCCCAGGACAACGCCACAATCAGCCCTGACCAGAAACGGCCGAAAGGCAAGAACGCGCCACGCTTTCGGCTGCCGACACCAGAAAACCAGCGCCCGATCGGCGCTACGCCGATCGGCACCGGCGTTCCAGATCCCGGGGTGGCACCCGAGAGGCCTTCCGTGCCCCTCGAACGCAACGAGACCCCAGGATCGGCTGACAGGCGCAAGGCAGGCTTCCCGAACTACACCACAACGCAGACGCAGGCTGGAGCTGCCCTGCCCGGCACACGCTGGCATCGCACGGTAAAGGTCCCCGGGCCCTTGACCCGCGCCAAGGGCGCGGTTCCTGGACGGCCCTTGCCCTTAGCAGAGCTAAACCCCCCGGCCCTGCCATTCCCGGCCCCTTCCCAGCCCTCGCGCCTCCACTTAGCTTTCAGAGGGCCGAGGGACCGAACCCATCTTCGGCAGAGGAAAACGCCACGTGCGCCAACGGCCGTCTTCCCGCGTCGCCGGGTTCCTCTTCAGCGCCTGCAGGAGCACGAGAAAGCACGCGCTCGCTAAGCCACGCCGGCACACGGCGCCGCGGGGCAAACGCCGAGTCCGTCCGCGACACCCACCTCCTGCTGAGCTCCAGGGCGGTCCGGTCGGCGTGTCCTGCCGCTGGCGCGGTCACAAACCCTCAGCGCTGCTGACGCCTACGACGGCGAGAAGCAAAAAAAACCGTGGCGCCGGGAACGAGTCCCCGGCCCCACGCTCCTCCTCGCCCCTAGCCCGGCTCACCGCAAATGCTCCTCCCGGTCCAGAGGGCCCACAAAGCGCCTGCAAAGCGAGAAGGAAAAGATGAAGCGAGAGACCGGGCAATACCGGGCTCCGCAACGCCCACCGCCGCCTCACCTTCTCGGCTGCCGGCCGGCGTGCGGCTTCGCCCCTGCCGGCTCGTCTGCGGCACCCGCAAATCCAGAGGCACGCGCTCGGACGCCGCCCGAAAACACAGCCTGCCCGCAGACGGTCCCAGCTCGCCCTCCCTTACCTGGGCCGCTCGCCCACCCGGCCGCCCTTGCTTTGGACTGCCACGCCGCGGACCGCCGAGACGCTCAGCTGCCGCCTGTAAAACACCACCAAAGGACGCTCGGAGCCGCGCCAGCAACACGGGACCTGAAACGAGCTGCCGCTTCGGCCCAGCACTCCGTGCTCACCTGGCCCGAGGAGCTGAGCTGCCGACAGCCCGCTTTCCTCTTCGCTTCGCACCTAGGAAACAGAGAAACGACCGAGCTTAGCTAGAGCCACACGGCACAGCTCCCCTCTGGCACCACCCACCGACCCACCTGCTTACGGCGCACAGCTCGCCTCCTCCGTCGCTCTTCCGGGCCAAGTTGTCCCTCTGCTCCTGAAATCAGGTGATTCTGCAAGTCACCCAGCAGCCCATCAACAGCCTGACCAGCCCACAGGTCTGCTTTCTGTGGCGCAATAACGTCCCAAGCTCTCGTGGAGGCTCTCAAACGCCTGCGCGGGGACCCTCCGCTCCCCTGCCCACGGCTACTCCATCCCAGATGACCGCGCCGCCTCTGCCCACGCAATTCAACGCGTCAGCAGGTTAACCGGGGACCGCCAGAGCTCCGTCCACCCTCCCCTGCCTCTACGCGTCCGGGCAGAGCAGCTCCGAGCCAAACGCGCACCCGGGCCGACAGACGCTCCGCAGAACCTTATAGACCACGCGACGGCCACAGCGCCAAAAACGCTCCACGACGAACACGACGCTCCGAGACCAGAAGGGCATCGATCCCAATCATCTACGGGGAGGAGAGGAGCCTCTCCTGCATCCTCAAACGGAAAAGGAGCCCGACGTCACGGCTCCTGACGAGACGGCGGCAGCGCCACAACCGAGCAGAGACGTCGCAACCAAACGAGAAGCTGATGAAAAACCTAAGAACTTCTTCCCAGCATCTTGAAGTTCCAGTCCCTGAGACTGGATGGCTAGAGCTGCCGGCACAGCCCAGGACAACGCCACAATCAGCCCTGACCAGAAACGGCCGAAAGGCAAGAACGCGCCACGCTTTCGGCTGCCGACACCAGAAAACCAGCGCCCGATCGGCGCTACGCCGATCGGCACCGGCGTTCCAGATCCCGGGGTGGCACCCGAGAGGCCTTCCGTGCCCCTCGAACGCAACGAGACCCCAGGATCGGCTGACAGGCGCAAGGCAGGCTTCCCGAACTACACCACAACGCAGACGCAGGCTGGAGCTGCCCTGCCCGGCACACGCTGGCATCGCACGGTAAAGGTCCCCGGGCCCTTGACCCGCGCCAAGGGCGCGGTTCCTGGACGGCCCTTGCCCTTAGCAGAGCTAAACCCCCCGTCCCTGCCATTCCCGGCCCCTTCCCAGCCCTCGCGCCTCCACTTAGCTTTCAGAGGGCCGAGGGACCGAACCCATCTTCGGCAGAGGAAAACGCCACGTGCGCCAACGGCCGTCTTCCCGCGTCGCCGGGTTCCTCTTCAGCGCCTGCAGGAGCACGAGAAAGCACGCGCTCGCTAAGCCACGCCGGCACACGGCGCCGCGGGGCAAACGCCGAGTCCGTCCGCGACACCCACCTCCTGCTGAGCTCCAGGGCGGTCCGGTCGGCGTGTCCTACCGCTGGCGCGGTCACAAACCCTCAGCGCTGCTGACGCCTACGACGGCGAGAAGCAAAAAAAAACCGTGGCGCCGGGAACGAGTCCCCGGCCCCACGCTCCTCCTCGCCCCTAGCCCGGCTCACCGCAAATGCTCCTCCCGGTCCAGAGGGCCCACAAAGCGCCTGCAAAGCGAGAAGGAAAAGATGAAGCGAGAGACCGGGCAATACCGGGCTCCGCAACGCCCACCGCCGCCTCACCTTCTCGGCTGCCGGCCGGCGTGCGGCTTCGCCCCTGCCGGCTCGTCTGCGGCACCCGCAAATCCAGAGGCACGCGCTCGGACGCCGCCCGAAAACACAGCCTGCCCGCAGACGGTCCCAGCTCGCCCTCCCTTACCTGGGCCGCTCGCCCACCCGGCCGCCCTTGCTTTGGACTGCCACGCCGCGGACCGCCGAGACGCTCAGCTGCCGCCTGTAAAACACCACCAAAGGACGCTCGGAGCCGCGCCAGCAACACGGGACCTGAAACGAGCTGCCGCTTCGGCCCAGCACTCCGTGCTCACCTGGCCCGAGGAGCTGAGCTGCCGACAGCCCGCTTTCCTCTTCGCTTCGCACCTAGGAAACAGAGAAACGACCGAGCTTAGCTAGAGCCACACGGCACAGCTCCCCTCTGGCACCACCCACCGACCCACCTGCTTACGGCGCACAGCTCGCCTCCTCCGTCGCTCTTCCGGGCCAAGTTGTCCCTCTGCTCCTGAAATCAGGTGATTCTGCAAGTCACCCAGCAGCCCATCAACAGCCTGACCAGCCCACAGGTCTGCTTTCTGTGGCGCAATAACGTCCCAAGCTCTCGTGGAGGCTCTCAAACGCCTGCGCGGGGACCCTCCGCTCCCCTGCCCACGGCTACTCCATCCCAGATGACCGCGCCGCCTCTGCCCACGCAATTCAACGCGTCAGCAGGTTAACCGGGGACCGCCAGAGCTCCGTCCACCCTCCCCTGCCTCTACGCGTCCGGGCAGAGCAGCTCCGAGCCAAACGCGCACCCGGGCCGACAGACGCTCCGCAGAACCTTATAGACCACGCGACGGCCACAGCGCCAAAAACGCTCCACGACGAACACGACGCTCCGAGACCAGAAGGGCATCGATCCCAATCATCTACGGGGAGGAGAGGAGCCTCTCCTGCATCCTCAAACGGAAAAGGAGCCCGACGTCACGGCTCCTGACGAGACGGCGGCAGCGCCACAACCGAGCAGAGACGTCGCAACCAAACGAGAAGCTGATGAAAAACCTAAGAACTTCTTCCCAGCATCTTGAAGTTCCAGTCCCTGAGACTGGATGGCTAGAGCTGCCGGCACAGCCCAGGACAACGCCACAATCAGCCCTGACCAGAAACGGCCGAAAGGCAAGAACGCGCCACGCTTTCGGCTGCCGACACCAGAAAACCAGCGCCCGATCGGCGCTACGCCGATCGGCACCGGCGTTCCAGATCCCGGGGTGGCACCCGAGAGGCCTTCCGTGCCCCTCGAACGCAACGAGACCCCAGGATCGGCTGACAGGCGCAAGGCAGGCTTCCCGAACTACACCACAACGCAGACGCAGGCTGGAGCTGCCCTGCCCGGCACACGCTGGCATCGCACGGTAAAGGTCCCCGGGCCCTTGACCCGCGCCAAGGGCGCGGTTCCTGGACGGCCCTTGCCCTTAGCAGAGCTAAACCCCCCGGCCCTGCCATTCCCGGCCCCTTCCCAGCCCTCGCGCCTCCACTTAGCTTTCAGAGGGCCGAGGGACCGAACCCATCTTCGGCAGAGGAAAACGCCACGTGCGCCAACGGCCGTCTTCCCGCGTCGCAGGGTTCCTCTTCAGCGCCTGCAGGAGCACGAGAAAGCACGCGCTCGCTAAGCCACGCCGGCACACGGCGCCGCGGGGCAAACGCCGAGTCCGTCCGCGACACCCACCTCCTGCTGAGCTCCAGGGCGGTCCGGTCGGCGTGTCCTGCCGCTGGCGCGGTCACAAACCCTCAGCGCTGCTGACGCCTACGACGGCGAGAAGCAAAAAAAACCGTGGCGCCGGGAACGAGTCCCCGGCCCCACGCTCCTCCTCGCCCCTAGCCCGGCTCACCGCAAATGCTCCTCCCGGTCCAGAGGGCCCACAAAGCGCCTGCAAAGCGAGAAGGAAAAGATGAAGCGAGAGACCGGGCAATACCGGGCTCCGCAACGCCCACCGCCGCCTCACCTTCTCGGCTGCCGGCCGGCGTGCGGCTTCGCCCCTGCCGGCTCGTCTGCGGCACCCGCAAATCCAGAGGCACGCGCTCGGACGCCGCCCGAAAACACAGCCTGCCCGCAGACGGTCCCAGCTCGCCCTCCCTTACCTGGGCCGCTCGCCCACCCGGCCGCCCTTGCTTTGGACTGCCACGCCGCGGACCGCCGAGACGCTCAGCTGCCGCCTGTAAAACACCACCAAAGGACGCTCGGAGCCGCGCCAGCAACACGGGACCTGAAACGAGCTGCCGCTTCGGCCCAGCACTCCGTGCTCACCTGGCCCGAGGAGCTGAGCTGCCGACAGCCCGCTTTCCTCTTCGCTTCGCACCTAGGAAACAGAGAAACGACCGAGCTTAGCTAGAGCCACACGGCACAGCTCCCCTCTGGCACCACCCACCGACCCACCTGCTTACGGCGCACAGCTCGCCTCCTCCGTCGCTCTTCCGGGCCAAGTTGTCCCTCTGCTCCTGAAATCAGGTGATTCTGCAAGTCACCCAGCAGCCCATCAACAGCCTGACCAGCCCACAGGTCTGCTTTCTGTGGCGCAATAACGTCCCAAGCTCTCGTGGAGGCTCTCAAACGCCTGCGCGGGGACCCTCCGCTCCCCTGCCCACGGCTACTCCATCCCAGATGACCGCGCCGCCTCTGCCCACGCAATTCAACGCGTCAGCAGGTTAACCGGGGACCGCCAGAGCTCCGTCCACCCTCCCCTGCCTCTACGCGTCCGGGCAGAGCAGCTCCGAGCCAAACGCGCACCCGGGCCGACAGACGCTCCGCAGAACCTTATAGACCACGCGACGGCCACAGCGCCAAAAACGCTCCACGACGAACACGACGCTCCGAGACCAGAAGGGCATCGATCCCAATCATCTACGGGGAGGAGAGGAGCCTCTCCTGCATCCTCAAACGGAAAAGGAGCCCGACGTCACGGCTCCTGACGAGACGGCGGCAGCGCCACAACCGAGCAGAGACGTCGCAACCAAACGAGAAGCTGATGAAAAACCTAAGAACTTCTTCCCAGCATCTTGAAGTTCCAGTCCCTGAGACTGGATGGCTAGAGCTGCCGGCACAGCCCAGGACAACGCCACAATCAGCCCTGACCAGAAACGGCCGAAAGGCAAGAACGCGCCACGCTTTCGGCTGCCGACACCAGAAAACCAGCGCCCGATCGGCGCTACGCCGATCGGCACCGGCGTTCCAGATCCCGGGGTGGCACCCGAGAGGCCTTCCGTGCCCCTCGAACGCAACGAGACCCCAGGATCGGCTGACAGGCGCAAGGCAGGCTTCCCGAACTACACCACAACGCAGACGCAGGCTGGAGCTGCCCTGCCCGGCACACGCTGGCATCGCACGGTAAAGGTCCCCGGGCCCTTGACCCGCGCCAAGGGCGCGGTTCCTGGACGGCCCTTGCCCAGGCAGAGCTAAACCCCCCGGCCCTGCCATTCCCGGCCCCTTCCCAGCCCTCGCGCCTCCACTTAGCTTTCAGAGGGCCGAGGGACCGAACCCATCTTCGGCAGAGGAAAACGCCACGTGCGCCAACGGCCGTCTTCCCGCGTCGCCGGGTTCCTCTTCAGCGCCTGCAGGAGCACGAGAAAGCACGCGCTCGCTAAGCCACGCCGGCACACGGCGCCGCGGGGCAAACGCCGAGTCCGTCCGCGACACCCACCTCCTGCTGAGCTCCAGGGCGGTCCGGTCGGCGTGTCCTGCCGCTGGCGCGGTCACAAACCCTCAGCGCTGGTGACGCCTACGACGGCGAGAAGCAAAAAAAACCGTGGCGCCGGGAACGAGTCCCCGGCCCCACGCTCCTCCTCGCCCCTAGCCCGGCTCACCGCAAATGCTCCTCCCGGTCCAGAGGGCCCACAAAGCGCCTGCAAAGCGAGAAGGAAAAGATGAAGCGAGAGACCGGGCAATACCGGGCTCCGCAACGCCCACCGCCGCCTCACCTTCTCGGCTGCCGGCCGGCGTGCGGCTTCGCCCCTGCCGGCTCGTCTGCGGCACCCGCAAAACCAGAGGCACGCGCTCGGACGCCGCCCGAAAACACAGCCTGCCCGCAGACGGTCCCAGCTCGCCCGCCCTTACCTGGGCCGCTCGCCCACCCGGCCGCCCTTGCTTTGGACTGCCACGCCGCGGACCGCCGAGACGCTCAGCTGCCGCCTGTAAAACACCACCAAAGGACGCTCGGACCCGCGCCAGCAACACGGGACCTGAAACGAGCTGCCGCTTCGGCCCAGCACTCCGTGCTCACCTGGCCCGAGGAGCTGAGCTGCCGACAGCCCGCTTTCCTCTTCGCTTCGCACCTAGGAAACAGAGAAACGACCGAGCTTAGCTAGAGCCACACGGCACAGCTCCCCTCTGGCACCACCCACCGACCCACCTGCTTACGGCGCACAGCTCGCCTCCTCCGTCGCTCTTCCGGGCCAAGTTGTCCCTCTGCTCCTGAAATCAGGTGATTCTGCAAGTCACCCAGCAGCCCATCAACAGCCTGACCAGCCCACAGGTCTGCTTTCTGTGGCGCAATAACGTCCCAAGCTCTCGTGGAGGCTCTCAAACGCCTGCGCGGGGACCCTCCGCTCCCCTGCCCACGGCTACTCCATCCCAGATGACCGCGCCGCCTCTGCCCACGCAATTCAACGCGTCAGCAGGTTAACCGGGGACCGCCAGAGCTCCGTCCACCCTCCCCTGCCTCTACGCGTCCGGGCAGAGCAGCTCCGAGCCAAACGCGCACCCGGGCCGACAGACGCTCCGCAGAACCTTATAGACCACGCGACGGCCACAGCGCCAAAAACGCTCCACGACGAACACGACGCTCCGAGACCAGAAGGGCATCGATCCCAATCATCTACGGGGAGGAGAGGAGCCTCTCCTGCATCCTCAAACGGAAAAGGAGCCCGACGTCACGGCTCCTGACGAGACGGCGGCAGCGCCACAACCGAGCAGAGACGTCGCAACCAAACGAGGAGCTGATGAAAAACCTAAGAACTTCTTCCCAGCATCTTGAAGTTCCAGTCCCTGAGACTGGATGGCTAGAGCTGCCGGCACAGCCCAGGACAACGCCACAATCAGCCCTGACCAGAAACGGCCGAAAGGCAAGAACGCGCCACGCTTTCGGCTGCCGACACCAGAAAACCAGCGCCCGATCGGCGCTACGCCGATCGGCACCGGCGTTCCAGATCCCGGGGTGGCACCCGAGAGGCCTTCCGTGCCCCTCGAACGCAACGAGACCCCAGGATCGGCTGACAGGCGCAAGGCAGGCTTCCCGAACTACACCACAACGCAGACGCAGGCTGGAGCTGCCCTGCCCGGCACACGCTGGCATCGCACGGTAAAGGTCCCCGGGCCCTTGACCCGCGCCAAGGGCGCGGTTCCTGGACGGCCCTTGCCCTTAGCAGAGCTAAACCCCCCGTCCCTGCCATTCCCGGCCCCTTCCCAGCCCTCGCGCCTCCACTTAGCTTTCAGAGGGCCGAGGGACCGAACCCATCTTCGGCAGAGGAAAACGCCACGTGCGCCAACGGCCGTCTTCCCGCGTCGCCGGGTTCCTCTTCAGCGCCTGCAGGAGCACGAGAAAGCACGCGCTCGCTAAGCCACGCCGGCACACGGCGCCGCGGGGCAAACGCCGAGTCCGTCCGCGACACCCACCTCCTGCTGAGCTCCAGGGCGGTCCGGTCGGCGTGTCCTGCCGCTGGCGCGGTCACAAACCCTCAGCGCTGCTGACGCCTACGACGGCGAGAAGCAAAAAAAAACCGTGGCGCCGGGAACGAGTCCCCGGCCCCACGCTCCTCCTCGCCCCTAGCCCGGCTCACCGCAAATGCTCCTCCCGGTCCAGAGGGCCCACAAAGCGCCTGCAAAGCGAGAAGGAAAAGATGAAGCGAGAGACCGGGCAATACCGGGCTCCGCAACGCCCACCGCCGCCTCACCTTCTCGGCTGCCGGCCGGCGTGCGGCTTCGCCCCTGCCGGCTCGTCTGCGGCACCCGCAAATCCAGAGGCACGCGCTCGGACGCCGCCCGAAAACACAGCCTGCCCGCAGACGGTCCCAGCTCGCCCTCCCTTACCTGGGCCGCTCGCCCACCCGGCCGCCCTTGCTTTGGACTGCCACGCCGCGGACCGCCGAGACGCTCAGCTGCCGCCTGTAAAACACCACCAAAGGACGCTCGGAGCCGCGCCAGCAACACGGGACCTGAAACGAGCTGCCGCTTCGGCCCAGCACTCCGTGCTCACCTGGCCCGAGGAGCTGAGCTGCCGACAGCCCGCTTTCCTCTTCGCTTCGCACCTAGGAAACAGAGAAACGACCGAGCTTAGCTAGAGCCACACGGCACAGCTCCCCTCTGGCACCACCCACCGACCCACCTGCTTACGGCGCACAGCTCGCCTCCTCCGTCGCTCTTCCGGGCCAAGTTGTCCCTCTGCTCCTGAAATCAGGTGATTCTGCAAGTCACCCAGCAGCCCATCAACAGCCTGACCAGCCCACAGGTCTGCTTTCTGTGGCGCAATAACGTCCCAAGCTCTCGTGGAGGCTCTCAAACGCCTGCGCGGGGACCCTCCGCTCCCCTGCCCACGGCTACTCCATCCCAGATGACCGCGCCGCCTCTGCCCACGCAATTCAACGCGTCAGCAGGTTAACCGGGGACCGCCAGAGCTCCGTCCACCCTCCCCTGCCTCTACGCGTCCGGGCAGAGCAGCTCCGAGCCAAACGCGCACCCGGGCCGACAGACGCTCCGCAGAACCTTATAGACCACGCGACGGCCACAGCGCCAAAAACGCTCCACGACGAACACGACGCTCCGAGACCAGAAGGGCATCGATCCCAATAATCTACGGGGAGGAGAGGAGCCTCTCCTGCATCCTCAAACGGAAAAGGAGCCCGACGTCACGGCTCCTGACGAGACGGCGGCAGCGCCACAACCGAGCAGAGACGTCGCAACCAAACGAGAAGCTGATGAAAAACCTAAGAACTTCTTCCCAGCATCTTGAAGTTCCAGTCCCTGAGACTGGATGGCTAGAGCTGCCGGCACAGCCCAGGACAACGCCACAATCAGCCCTGACCAGAAACGGCCGAAAGGCAAGAACGCGCCACGCTTTCGGCTGCCGACACCAGAAAACCAGCGCCCGATCGGCGCTACGCCGATCGGCACCGGCGTTCCAGATCCCGGGGTGGCACCCGAGAGGCCTTCCGTGCCCCTCGAACGCAACGAGACCCCAGGATCGGCTGACAGGCGCAAGGCAGGCTTCCCGAACTACACCACAACGCAGACGCAGGCTGGAGCTGCCCTGCCCGGCACACGCTGGCATCGCACGGTAAAGGTCCCCGGGCCCTTGACCCGCGCCAAGGGCGCGGTTCCTGGACGGCCCTTGCCCTTAGCAGAGCTAAACCCCACGTCCCTGCCATTCCCGGCCCCTTCCCAGCCCTCGCGCCTCCACTTAGCTTTCAGAGGGCCGAGGGACCGAACCCATCTTCGGCAGAGGAAAACGCCACGTGCGCCAACGGCCGTCTTCCCGCGTCGCCGGGTTCCTCTTCAGCGCCTGCAGGAGCACGAGAAAGCACGCGCTCGCTAAGCCACGCCGGCACACGGCGCCGCGGGGCAAACGCCGAGTCCGTCCGCGACACCCACCTCCTGCTGAGCTCCAGGGCGGTCCGGTCGGCGTGTCCTGCCGCTGGCGCGGTCACAAACCCTCAGCGCTGGTGACGCCTACGACGGCGAGAAGCAAAAAAAACCGTGGCGCCGGGAACGAGTCCCCGGCCCCACGCTCCTCCTCGCCCCTAGCCCGGCTCACCGCAAATGCTCCTCCCGGTCCAGAGGGCCCACAAAGCGCCTGCAAAGCGAGAAGGAAAAGATGAAGCGAGAGACCGGGCAATACCGGGCTCCGCAACGCCCACCGCCGCCTCACCTTCTCGGCTGCCGGCCGGCGTGCGGCTTCGCCCCTGCCGGCTCGTCTGCGGCACCCGCAAATCCAGAGGCACGCGCTCGGACGCCGCCCGAAAACACAGCCTGCCCGCAGACGGTCCCAGCTCGCCCTCCCTTACCTGGGCCGCTCGCCCACCCGGCCGCCCTTGCTTTGGACTGCCACGCCGCGGACCGCCGAGACGCTCAGCTGCCGCCTGTAAAACACCACCAAAGGACGCTCGGAGCCGCGCCAGCAACACGGGACCTGAAACGAGCTGCCGCTTCGGCCCAGCACTCCGTGCTCACCTGGCCCGAGGAGCTGAGCTGCCGACAGCCCGCTTTCCTCTTCGCTTCGCACCTAGGAAACAGAGAAACGACCGAGCTTAGCTAGAGCCACACGGCACAGCTCCCCTCTGGCACCACCCACCGACCCACCTGCTTACGGCGCACAGCTCGCCTCCTCCGTCGCTCTTCCGGGCCAAGTTGTCCCTCTGCTCCTGAAATCAGGTGATTCTGCAAGTCACCCAGCAGCCCATCAACAGCCTGACCAGCCCACAGGTCTGCTTTCTGTGGCGCAATAACGTCCCAAGCTCTCGTGGAGGCTCTCAAACGCCTGCGCGGGGACCCTCCGCTCCCCTGCCCACGGCTACTCCATCCCAGATGACCGCGCCGCCTCTGCCCACGCAATTCAACGCGTCAGCAGGTTAACCGGGGACCGCCAGAGCTCCGTCCACCCTCCCCTGCCTCTACGCGTCCGGGCAGAGCAGCTCCGAGCCAAACGCGCACCCGGGCCGACAGACGCTCCGCAGAACCTTATAGACCACGCGACGGCCACAGCGCCAAAAACGCTCCACGACGAACACGACGCTCCGAGACCAGAAGGGCATCGATCCCAATAATCTACGGGGAGGAGAGGAGCCTCTCCTGCATCCTCAAACGGAAAAGGAGCCCGACGTCACGGCTCCTGACGAGACGGCGGCAGCGCCACAACCGAGCAGAGACGTCGCAACCAAACGAGAAGCTGATGAAAAACCTAAGAACTTCTTCCCAGCATCTTGAAGTTCCAGTCCCTGAGACTGGATGGCTAGAGCTGCCGGCACAGCCCAGGACAACGCCACAATCAGCCCTGACCAGAAACGGCCGAAAGGCAAGAACGCGCCACGCTTTCGGCTGCCGACACCAGAAAACCAGCGCCCGATCGGCGCTACGCCGATCGGCACCGGCGTTCCAGATCCCGGGGTGGCACCCGAGAGGCCTTCCGTGCCCCTCGAACGCAACGAGACCCCAGGATCGGCTGACAGGCGCAAGGCAGGCTTCCCGAACTACACCACAACGCAGACGCAGGCTGGAGCTGCCCTGCCCGGCACACGCTGGCATCGCACGGTAAAGGTCCCCGGGCCCTTGACCCGCGCCAAGGGCGCGGTTCCTGGACGGCCCTTGCCCTTAGCAGAGCTAAACCCCCCGGCCCTGCCATTCCCGGCCCCTTCCCAGCCCTCGCGCCTCCACTTAGCTTTCAGAGGGCCGAGGGACCGAACCCATCTTCGGCAGAGGAAAACGCCACGTGCGCCAACGGCCGTCTATCCCGCGTCGCCGGGTTCCTCTTCAGCGCCTGCAGGAGCACGAGAAAGCACGCGCTCGCTAAGCCACGCCGGCACACGGCGCCGCGGGGCAAACGCCGAGTCCGTCCGCGACACCCACCTCCTGCTGAGCTCCAGGGCGGTCCGGTCGGCGTGTCCTGCCGCTGGCGCGGTCACAAACCCTCAGCGCTGGTGACGCCTACGACGGCGAGAAGCAAAAAAAACCGTGGCGCCGGGAACGAGTCCCCGGCCCCACGCTCCTCCTCGCCCCTAGCCCGGCTCACCGCAAATGCTCCTCCCGGTCCAGAGGGCCCACAAAGCGCCTGCAAAGCGAGAAGGAAAAGATGAAGCGAGAGACCGGGCAATACCGGGCTCCGCAACGCCCACCGCCGCCTCACCTTCTCGGCTGCCGGCCGGCGTGCGGCTTCGCCCCTGCCGGCTCGTCTGCGGCACCCGCAAAACCAGAGGCACGCGCTCGGACGCCGCCCGAAAACACAGCCTGCCCGCAGACGGTCCCAGCTCGCCCTCCCTTACCTGGGCCGCTCGCCCACCCGGCCGCCCTTGCTTTGGACTGCCACGCCGCGGACCGCCGAGACGCTCAGCTGCCGCCTGTAAAACACCACCAAAGGACGCTCGGAGCCGCGCCAGCAACACGGGACCTGAAACGAGCTGCCGCTTCGGCCCAGCACTCCGTGCTCACCTGGCCCGAGGAGCTGAGCTGCCGACAGCCCGCTTTCCTCTTCGCTTCGCACCTAGGAAACAGAGAAACGACCGAGCTTAGCTAGAGCCACACGGCACAGCTCCCCTCTGGCACCACCCACCGACCCACCTGCTTACGGCGCACAGCTCGCCTCCTCCGTCGCTCTTCCGGGCCAAGTTGTCCCTCTGCTCCTGAAATCAGGTGATTCTGCAAGTCACCCAGCAGCCCATCAACAGCCTGACCAGCCCACAGGTCTGCTTTCTGTGGCGCAATAACGTCCCAAGCTCTCGTGGAGGCTCTCAAACGCCTGCGCGGGGACCCTCCGCTCCCCTGCCCACGGCTACTCCATCCCAGATGACCGCGCCGCCTCTGCCCACGCAATTCAACGCGTCAGCAGGTTAACCGGGGACCGCCAGAGCTCCGTCCACCCTCCCCTGCCTCTACGCGTCCGGGCAGAGCAGCTCCGAGCCAAACGCGCACCCGGGCCGACAGACGCTCCGCAGAACCTTATAGACCACGCGACGGCCACAGCGCCAAAAACGCTCCACGACGAACACGACGCTCCGAGACCAGAAGGGCATCGATCCCAATAATCTACGGGGAGGAGAGGAGCCTCTCCTGCATCCTCAAACGGAAAAGGAGCCCGACGTCACGGCTCCTGACGAGACGGCGGCAGCGCCACAACCGAGCAGAGACGTCGCAACCAAACGAGAAGCTGATGAAAAACCTAAGAACTTCTTCCCAGCATCTTGAAGTTCCAGTCCCTGAGACTGGATGGCTAGAGCTGCCGGCACAGCCCAGGACAACGCCACAATCAGCCCTGACCAGAAACGGCCGAAAGGCAAGAACGCGCCACGCTTTCGGCTGCCGACACCAGAAAACCAGCGCCCGATCGGCGCTACGCCGATCGGCACCGGCGTTCCAGATCCCGGGGTGGCACCCGAGAGGCCTTCCGTGCCCCTCGAACGCAACGAGACCCCAGGATCGGCTGACAGGCGCAAGGCAGGCTTCCCGAACTACACCACAACGCAGACGCAGGCTGGAGCTGCCCTGCCCGGCACACGCTGGCATCGCACGGTAAAGGTCCCCGGGCCCTTGACCCGCGCCAAGGGCGCGGTTCCTGGACGGCCCTTGCCCAGGCAGAGCTAAACCCCCCGGCCCTGCCATTCCCGGCCCCTTCCCAGCCCTCGCGCCTCCACTTAGCTTTCAGAGGGCCGAGGGACCGAACCCATCTTCGGCAGAGGAAAACGCCACGTGCGCCAACGGCCGTCTTCCCGCGTCGCCGGGTTCCTCTTCAGCGCCTGCAGGAGCACGAGAAAGCACGCGCTCGCTAAGCCACGCCGGCACACGGCGCCGCGGGGCAAACGCCGAGTCCGTCCGCGACACCCACCTCCTGCTGAGCTCCAGGGCGGTCCGGTCGGCGTGTCCTGCCGCTGGCGCGGTCACAAACCCTCAGCGCTGCTGACGCCTACGACGGCGAGAAGCAAAAAAAACCGTGGCGCCGGGAACGAGTCCCCGGCCCCACGCTCCTCCTCGCCCCTAGCCCGGCTCACCGCAAATGCTCCTCCCGGTCCAGAGGGCCCACAAAGCGCCTGCAAAGCGAGAAGGAAAAGATGAAGCGAGAGACCGGGCAATACCGGGCTCCGCAACGCCCACCGCCGCCTCACCTTCTCGGCTGCCGGCCGGCGTGCGGCTTCGCCCCTGCCGGCTCGTCTGCGGCACCCGCAAAACCAGAGGCACGCGCTCGGACGCCGCCCGAAAACACAGCCTGCCCGCAGACGGTCCCAGCTCGCCCGCCCTTACCTGGGCCGCTCGCCCACCCGGCCGCCCTTGCTTTGGACTGCCACGCCGCGGACCGCCGAGACGCTCAGCTGCCGCCTGTAAAACACCACCAAAGGACGCTCGGACCCGCGCCAGCAACACGGGACCTGAAACGAGCTGCCGCTTCGGCCCAGCACTCCGTGCTCACCTGGCCCGAGGAGCTGAGCTGCCGACAGCCCGCTTTCCTCTTCGCTTCGCACCTAGGAAACAGAGAAACGACCGAGCTTAGCTAGAGCCACACGGCACAGCTCCCCTCTGGCACCACCCACCGACCCACCTGCTTACGGCGCACAGCTCGCCTCCTCCGTCGCTCTTCCGGGCCAAGTTGTCCCTCTGCTCCTGAAATCAGGTGATTCTGCAAGTCACCCAGCAGCCCATCAACAGCCTGACCAGCCCACAGGTCTGCTTTCTGTGGCGCAATAACGTCCCAAGCTCTCGTGGAGGCTCTCAAACGCCTGCGCGGGGACCCTCCGCTCCCCTGCCCACGGCTACTCCATCCCAGATGACCGCGCCGCCTCTGCCCACGCAATTCAACGCGTCAGCAGGTTAACCGGGGACCGCCAGAGCTCCGTCCACCCTCCCCTGCCTCTACGCGTCCGGGCAGAGCAGCTCCGAGCCAAACGCGCACCCGGGCCGACAGACGCTCCGCAGAACCTTATAGACCACGCGACGGCCACAGCGCCAAAAACGCTCCACGACGAACACGACGCTCCGAGACCAGAAGGGCATCGATCCCAATAATCTACGGGGAGGAGAGGAGCCTCTCCTGCATCCTCAAACGGAAAAGGAGCCCGACGTCACGGCTCCTGACGAGACGGCGGCAGCGCCACAACCGAGCAGAGACGTCGCAACCAAACGAGAAGCTGATGAAAAACCTAAGAACTTCTTCCCAGCATCTTGAAGTTCCAGTCCCTGAGACTGGATGGCTAGAGCTGCCGGCACAGCCCAGGACAACGCCACAATCAGCCCTGACCAGAAACGGCCGAAAGGCAAGAACGCGCCACGCTTTCGGCTGCCGACACCAGAAAACCAGCGCCCGATCGGCGCTACGCCGATCGGCACCGGCGTTCCAGATCCCGGGGTGGCACCCGAGAGGCCTTCCGTGCCCCTCGAACGCAACGAGACCCCAGGATCGGCTGACAGGCGCAAGGCAGGCTTCCCGAACTACACCACAACGCAGACGCAGGCTGGAGCTGCCCTGCCCGGCACACGCTGGCATCGCACGGTAAAGGTCCCCGGGCCCTTGACCCGCGCCAAGGGCGCGGTTCCTGGACGGCCCTTGCCCTTAGCAGAGCTAAACCCCCCGGCCCTGCCATTCCCGGCCCCTTCCCAGCCCTCGCGCCTCCACTTAGCTTTCAGAGGGCCGAGGGACCGAACCCATCTTCGGCAGAGGAAAACGCCACGTGCGCCAACGGCCGTCTTCCCGCGTCGCCGGGTTCCTCTTCAGCGCCTGCAGGAGCACGAGAAAGCACGCGCTCGCTAAGCCACGCCGGCACACGGCGCCGCGGGGCAAACGCCGAGTCCGTCCGCGACACCCACCTCCTGCTGAGCTCCAGGGCGGTCCGGTCGGCGTGTCCTGCCGCTGGCGCGGTCACAAACCCTCAGCGCTGGTGACGCCTACGACGGCGAGAAGCAAAAAAAAACCGTGGCGCCGGGAACGAGTCCCCGGCCCCACGCTCCTCCTCGCCCCTAGCCCGGCTCACCGCAAATGCTCCTCCCGGTCCAGAGGGCCCACAAAGCGCCTGCAAAGCGAGAAGGAAAAGATGAAGCGAGAGACCGGGCAATACCGGGCTCCGCAACGCCCACCGCCGCCTCACCTTCTCGGCTGCCGGCCGGCGTGCGGCTTCGCCCCTGCCGGCTCGTCTGCGGCACCCGCAAATCCAGAGGCACGCGCTCGGACGCCGCCCGAAAACACAGCCTGCCCGCAGACGGTCCCAGCTCGCCCTCCCTTACCTGGGCCGCTCGCCCACCCGGCCGCCCTTGCTTTGGACTGCCACGCCGCGGACCGCCGAGACGCTCAGCTGCCGCCTGTAAAACACCACCAAAGGACGCTCGGAGCCGCGCCAGCAACACGGGACCTGAAACGAGCTGCCGCTTCGGCCCAGCACTCCGTGCTCACCTGGCCCGAGGAGCTGAGCTGCCGACAGCCCGCTTTCCTCTTCGCTTCGCACCTAGGAAACAGAGAAACGACCGAGCTTAGCTAGAGCCACACGGCACAGCTCCCCTCTGGCACCACCCACCGACCCACCTGCTTACGGCGCACAGCTCGCCTCCTCCGTCGCTCTTCCGGGCCAAGTTGTCCCTCTGCTCCTGAAATCAGGTGATTCTGCAAGTCACCCAGCAGCCCATCAACAGCCTGACCAGCCCACAGGTCTGCTTTCTGTGGCGCAATAACGTCCCAAGCTCTCGTGGAGGCTCTCAAACGCCTGCGCGGGGACCCTCCGCTCCCCTGCCCACGGCTACTCCATCCCAGATGACCGCGCCGCCTCTGCCCACGCAATTCAACGCGTCAGCAGGTTAACCGGGGACCGCCAGAGCTCCGTCCACCCTCCCCTGCCTCTACGCGTCCGGGCAGAGCAGCTCCGAGCCAAACGCGCACCCGGGCCGACAGACGCTCCGCAGAACCTTATAGACCACGCGACGGCCACAGCGCCAAAAACGCTCCACGACGAACACGACGCTCCGAGACCAGAAGGGCATCGATCCCAATAATCTACGGGGAGGAGAGGAGCCTCTCCTGCATCCTCAAACGGAAAAGGAGCCCGACGTCACGGCTCCTGACGAGACGGCGGCAGCGCCACAACCGAGCAGAGACGTCGCAACCAAACGAGAAGCTGATGAAAAACCTAAGAACTTCTTCCCAGCATCTTGAAGTTCCAGTCCCTGAGACTGGATGGCTAGAGCTGCCGGCACAGCCCAGGACAACGCCACAATCAGCCCTGACCAGAAACGGCCGAAAGGCAAGAACCCGCCACGCTTTCGGCTGCCGACACCAGAAAACCAGCGCCCGATCGGCGCTACGCCGATCGGCACCGGCGTTCCAGATCCCGGGGTGGCACCCGAGAGGCCTTCCGTGCCCCTCGAACGCAACGAGACCCCAGGATCGGCTGACAGGCGCAAGGCAGGCTTCCCGAACTACACCACAACGCAGACGCAGGCTGGAGCTGCCCTGCCCGGCACACGCTGGCATCGCACGGTAAAGGTCCCCGGGCCCTTGACCCGCGCCAAGGGCGCGGTTCCTGGACGGCCCTTGCCCTTAGCAGAGCTAAACCCCCCGGCCCTGCCATTCCCGGCCCCTTCCCAGCCCTCGCGCCTCCACTTAGCTTTCAGAGGGCCGAGGGACCGAACCCATCTTCGGCAGAGGAAAACGCCACGTGCGCCAACGGCCGTCTTCCCGCGTCGCCGGGTTCCTCTTCAGCGCCTGCAGGAGCACGAGAAAGCACGCGCTCGCTAAGCCACGCCGGCACACGGCGCCGCGGGGCAAACGCCGAGTCCGTCCGCGACACCCACCTCCTGCTGAGCTCCAGGGCGGTCCGGTCAGCGTGTCCTGCCGCTGGCGCGGTCACAAACCCTCAGCGCTGGTGACGCCTACGACGGCGAGAAGCAAAAAAAACCGTGGTGCCGGGAACGAGTCCCCGGCCCCACGCTCCTCCTCGCCCCTAGCCCGGCTCACCGCAAATGCTCCTCCCGGTCCAGAGGGCCCACAAAGCGCCTGCAAAGCGAGAAGGAAAAGATGAAGCGAGAGACCGGGCAATACCGGGCTCCGCAACGCCCACCGCCGCCTCACCTTCTCGGCTGCCGGCCGGCGTGCGGCTTCTCCCCTGCCGGCTCGTCTGCGGCACCCGCAAATCCAGAGGCACGCGCTCGGACGCCGCCCGAAAACACAGCCTGCCCGCAGACGGTCCCAGCTCGCCCTCCCTTACCTGGGCCGCTCGCCCACCCGGCCGCCCTTGCTTTGGACTGCCACGCCGCGGACCGCCGAGACGCTCAGCTGCCGCCTGTAAAACACCACCAAAGGACGCTCGGACCCGCGCCAGCAACACGGGACCTGAAACGAGCTGCCGCTTCGGCCCAGCACTCCGTGCTCACCTGGCCCGAGGAGCTGAGCTGCCGACAGCCCGCTTTCCTCTTCGCTTCGCACCTAGGAAACAGAGAAACGACCGAGCTTAGCTAGAGCCACACGGCACAGCTCCCCTCTGGCACCACCCACCGACCCACCTGCTTACGGCGCACAGCTCGCCTCCTCCGTCGCTCTTCCGGGCCAAGTTGTCCCTCTGCTCCTGAAATCAGGTGATTCTGCAAGTCACCCAGCAGCCCATCAACAGCCTGACCAACCCACAGGTCTGCTTTCTGTGGCGCAATAACGTCCCAAGCTCTCGTGGAGGCTCTCAAACGCCTGCGCGGGGACCCTCCGCTCCCCTGCCCACGGCTACTCCATCCCAGATGACCGCGCCGCCTCTGCCCACGCAATTCAACGCGTCAGCAGGTTAACCGGGGACCGCCAGAGCTCCGTCCACCCTCCCCTGCCTCTACGCGTCCGGGCAGAGCAGCTCCGAGCCAAACGCGCACCCGGGCCGACAGACGCTTCGCAGAACCTTATAGACCACGCGACGGCCACAGCGCCAAAAACGCTCCACGACGAACACGACGCTCCGAGACCAGAAGGGCATCGATCCCAATAATCTACGGGGAGGAGAGGAGCCTCTCCTGCATCCTCAAACGGAAAAGGAGCCCGACGTCACGGCTCCTGACGAGACGGCGGCAGCGCCACAACCGAGCAGAGACGTCGCAACCAAACGAGAAGCTGATGAAAAACCTAAGAACTTCTTCCCAGCATCTTGAAGTTCCAGTCCCTGAGACTGGATGGCTAGAGCTGCCGGCACAGCCCAGGACAACGCCACAATCAGCCCTGACCAGAAACGGCCGAAAGGCAAGAACGCGCCACGCTTTCGGCTGCCGACACCAGAAAACCAGCGCCCGATCGGCGCTACGCCGATCGGCACCGACGTTCCAGATCCCGGGGTGGCACCCGAGAGGCCTTCCGTGCCCCTCGAACGCAACGAGACCCCAGGATCGGCTGACAGGCGCAAGGCAGGCTTCCCGAACTACACCACAACGCAGACGCAGGCTGGAGCTGCCCTGCCCGGCACACGCTGGCATCGCACGGTAAAGGTCCCCGGGCCCTTGACCCGCGCCAAGGGCGCGGTTCCTGGACGGCCCTTGCCCTTAGCAGAGCTAAACCCCCCGTCCCTGCCATTCCCGGCCCCTTCCCAGCCCTCGCGCCTCCACTTAGCTTTCAGAGGGCCGAGGGACCGAACCCATCTTCGGCAGAGGAAAACGCCACATGCGCCAACGGCCGTCTTCCCGCGTCGCCGGGTTCCTCTTCAGCGCCTGCAGGAGCACGAGAAAGCACGCGCTCGCTAAGCCACGCCGGCACACGGCGCCGCGGGGCGAACGCCGAGTCCGTCCGCGACACCCACCTCCTGCTGAGCTCCAGGGCGGTCCGGTCGGCGTGTCCTGCCGCTGGCGCGGTCACAAACCCTCAGCGCTGGTGACGCCTACGACGGCGAGAAGCAAAAAAAACCGTGGCGCCGGGAACGAGTCCCCGGCCCCACGCTCCTCCTCGCCCCTAGCCCGGCTCACCGCAAATGCTCCTCCCGGTCCAGAGGGCCCACAAAGCGCCTGCAAAGCGAGAAGGAAAAGATGAAGCGAGAGACCGGGCAATACCGGGCTCCGCAACGCCCACCGCCGCCTCACCTTCTCGGCTGCCGGCCGGCGTGCGGCTTCGCCCCTGCCGGCTCGTCTGCGGCACCCGCAAAACCAGAGGCACGCGCTCGGACGCCGCCCGAAAACACAGCCTGCCCGCAGACGGTCCCAGCTCGCCCTCCCTTACCTGGGCCGCTCGCCCACCCGGCCGCCCTTGCTTTGGACTGCCACGCCGCGGACCGCCGAGACGCTCAGCTGCCGCCTGTAAAACACCACCAAAGGACGCTCGGAGCCGCGCCAGCAACACGGGACCTGAAACGAGCTGCCGCTTCGGCCCAGCACTCCGTGCTCACCTGGCCCGAGGAGCTGAGCTGCCGACAGCCCGCTTTCCTCTTCGCTTCGCACCTAGGAAACAGAGAAACGACCGAGCTTAGCTAGAGCCACACGGCACAGCTCCCCTCTGGCACCACCCACCGACCCACCTGCTTACGGCGCACAGCTCGCCTCCTCCGTCGCTCTTCCGGGCCAAGTTGTCCCTCTGCTCCTGAAATCAGGTGATTCTGCAAGTCACCCAGCAGCCCATCAACAGCCTGACCAGCCCACAGGTCTGCTTTCTGTGGCGCAATAACGTCCCAAGCTCTCGTGGAGGCTCTCAAACGCCTGCGCGGGGACCCTCCGCTCCCCTGCCCACGGCTACTCCATCCCAGATGACCGCGCCGCCTCTGCCCACGCAATTCAACGCGTCAGCAGGTTAACCGGGGACCGCCAGAGCTCCGTCCACCCTCCCCTGCCTCTACGCGTCCGGGCAGAGCAGCTCCGAGCCAAACGCGCACCCGGGCCGACAGACGCTCCGCAGAACCTTATAGACCACGCGACGGCCACAGCGCCAAAAACGCTCCACGACGAACACGACGCTCCGAGACCAGAAGGGCATCGATCCCAATAATCTACGGGGAGGAGAAGAGCCTCTCCTGCATCCTCAAACGGAAAAGGAGCCCGACGTCACGGCTCCTGACGAGACGGCGGCAGCGCCACAGCCGAGCAGAGACGTCGCAACCAAACGAGAAGCTGATGAAAAACCTAAGAACTTCTTCCCAGCATCTTGAAGTTCCAGTCCCTGAGACTGGATGGCTAGAGCTGCCGGCACAGCCCAGGACAACGCCACAATCAGCCCTGACCAGAAACGGCCGAAAGGCAAGAACGCGCCACGCTTTCGGCTGCCGACACCAGAAAACCAGCGCCCGATCGGCGCTACGCCGATCGGCACTGGCGTTCCAGATCCCGGGGTGGCACCCGAGAGGCCTTCCGTGCCCCTCGAACGCAACGAGACCCCAGGATCGGCTGACAGGCGCAAGGCAGGCTTCCCGAACTACACCACAACGCAGACGCAGGCTGGAGCTGCCCTGCCCGGCACACGCTGGCATCGCACGGTAAAGGTCCCCGGGCCCTTGACCCGCGCCAAGGGCGCGGTTCCTGGACGGCCCTTGCCCTTAGCAGAGCTAAACCCCCCGGCCCTGCCATTCCCGGCCCCTTCCCAGCCCTCGCGCCTCCACTTAGCTTTCAGAGGGCCGAGGGACCGAACCCATCTTCGGCAGAGGAAAACGCCACGTGCGCCAACGGCCGTCTTCCCGCGTCGCCGGGTTCCTCTTCAGCGCCTGCAGGAGCACGAGAAAGCACGCGCTCGCTAAGCCACGCCGGCACACGGCGCCGCGGGGCGAACGCCGAGTCCGTCCGCGACACCCACCTCCTGCTGAGCTCCAGGGCGGTCCGGTCGGCGTGTCCTGCCGCTGGCGCGGTCACAAACCCTCAGCGCTGCTGACGCCTACGACGGCGAGAAGCAAAAAAAACCGCGGCGCCGGGAACGAGTCCCCGGCCCCACGCTCCTCCTCGCCCCTAGCCCGGCTCACCGCAAATGCTCCTCCCGGTCCAGAGGGCCCACAAAGCGCCTGCAAAGCGAGAAGGAAAAGATGAAGCGAGAGACCGGGCAATACCGGGCTCCGCAACGCCCACCGCCGCCTCACCTTCTCGGCTGCCGGCCGGCGTGCGGCTTCGCCCCTGCCGGCTCGTCTGCGGCACCCGCATATCCAGAGGCACGCGCTCGGACGCCGCCCGAAAACACAGCCTGCCCGCAGACGGTCCCAGCTCGCCCTCCCTTACCTGGGCCGCTCGCCCACCCGGCCGCCCTTGCTTTGGACTGCCACGCCGCGGACCGCCGAGACGCTCAGCTGCCGCCTGTAAAACACCACCAAAGGACGCTCGGAGCCGCGCCAGCAACACGGGACCTGAAACGAGCTGCCGCTTCGGCCCAGCACTCCGTGCTCACCTGGCCCGAGGAGCTGAGCTGCCGACAGCCCGCTTTCCTCTTCGCTTCGCACCTAGGAAACAGAGAAACGACCGAGCTTAGCTAGAGCCACACGGCACAGCTCCCCTCTGGCACCACCCACCGACCCACCTGCTTACGGCGCACAGCTCGCCTCCTCCGTCGCTCTTCCGGGCCAAGTTGTCCCTCTGCTCCTGAAATCAGGTGATTCTGCAAGTCACCCAGCAGCCCATCAACAGCCTGACCAGCCCACAGGTCTGCTTTCTGTGGCGCAATAACGTCCCAAGCTCTCGTGGAGGCTCTCAAACGCCTGCGCGGGGACCCTCCGCTCCCCTGCCCACGGCTACTCCATCCCAGATGACCGCGCCGCCTCTGCCCACGCAATTCAACGCGTCAGCAGGTTAACCGGGGACCGCCAGAGCTCCGTCCACCCTCCCCTGCCTCTACGCGTCCGGGCAGAGCAGCTCCGAGCCAAACGCGCACCCGGGCCGACAGACGCTCCGCAGAACCTTATAGACCACGCGACGGCCACAGCGCCAAAAACGCTCCACGACGAACACGACGCTCCGAGACCAGAAGGGCATCGATCCCAATAATCTACGGGGAGGAGAGGAGCCTCTCCTGCATCCTCAAACGGAAAAGGAGCCCGACGTCACGGCTCCTGACGAGACGGCGGCAGCGCCACAACCGAGCAGAGACGTCGCAACCAAACGAGAAGCTGATGAAAAACCTAAGAACTTCTTCCCAGCATCTTGAAGTTCCAGTCCCTGAGACTGGATGGCTAGAGCTGCCGGCACAGCCCAGGACAACGCCACAATCAGCCCTGACCAGAAACGGCCGAAAGGCAAGAACGCGCCACGCTTTCGGCTGCCGACACCAGAAAACCAGCGCCCGATCGGCGCTACGCCGATCGGCACCGGCGTTCCAGATCCCGGGGTGGCACCCGAGAGGCCTTCCGTGCCCCTCGAACGCAACGAGACCCCAGGATCGGCTGACAGGCGCAAGGCAGGCTTCCCGAACTACACCACAACGCAGACGCAGGCTGGAGCTGCCCTGCCCGGCACACGCTGGCATCGCACGGTAAAGGTCCCCGGGCCCTTGACCCGCGCCAAGGGCGCGGTTCCTGGACGGCCCTTGCCCAGGCAGAGCTAAACCCCCCGGCCCTGCCATTCCCGGCCCCTTCCCAGCCCTCGCGCCTCCACTTAGCTTTCAGAGGGCCGAGGGACCGAACCCATCTTCGGCAGAGGAAAACGCCACATGCGCCAACGGCCGTCTTCCCGCGTCGCCGGGTTCCTCTTCAGCGCCTGCAGGAGCACGAGAAAGCACGCGCTCGCTAAGCCACGCCGGCACACGGCGCCGCGGGGCGAACGCCGAGTCCGTCCGCGACACCCACCTCCTGCTGAGCTCCAGGGCGGTCCGGTCGGCGTGTCCTGCCGCTGGCGCGGTCACAAACCCTCAGCGCTGGTGACGCCTACGACGGCGAGAAGCAAAAAAAACCGTGGCGCCGGGAACGAGTCCCCGGCCCCACGCTCCTCCTCGCCCCTAGCCCGGCTCACCGCAAATGCTCCTCCCGGTCCAGAGGGCCCACAAAGCGCCTGCAAAGCGAGAAGGAAAAGATGAAGCGAGAGACCGGGCAATACCGGGCTCCGCAACGCCCACCGCCGCCTCACCTTCTCGGCTGCCGGCCGGCGTGCGGCTTCGCCCCTGCCGGCTCGTCTGCGGCACCCGCATATCCAGAGGCACGCGCTCGGACGCCGCCCGAAAACACAGCCTGCCCGCAGACGGTCCCAGCTCGCCCTCCCTTACCTGGGCCGCTCGCCCACCCGGCCGCCCTTGCTTTGGACTGCCACGCCGCGGACCGCCGAGACGCTCAGCTGCCGCCTGTAAAACACCACCAAAGGACGCTCGGACCCGCGCCAGCAACACGGGACCTGAAACGAGCTGCCGCTTCGGCCCAGCACTCCGTGCTCACCTGGCCCGAGGAGCTGAGCTGCCGACAGCCCGCTTTCCTCTTCGCTTCGCACCTAGGAAACAGAGAAACGACCGAGCTTAGCTAGAGCCACACGGCACAGCTCCCCTCTGGCACCACCCACCGACCCACCTGCTTACGGCGCACAGCTCGCCTCCTCCGTCGCTCTTCCGGGCCAAGTTGTCCCTCTGCTCCTGAAATCAGGTGATTCTGCAAGTCACCCAGCAGCCCATCAACAGCCTGACCAGCCCACAGGTCTGCTTTCTGTGGCGCAATAACGTCCCAAGCTCTCGTGGAGGCTCTCAAACGCCTGCGCGGGGACCCTCCGCTCCCCTGCCCACGGCTACTCCATCCCAGATGACCGCGCCGCCTCTGCCCACGCAATTCAACGCGTCAGCAGGTTAACCGGGGACCGCCAGAGCTCCGTCCACCCTCCCCTGCCTCTACGCGTCCGGGCAGAGCAGCTCCGAGCCAAACGCGCACCCGGGCCGACAGACCCTCCGCAGAACCTTATAGACCACGCGACGGCCACAGCGCCAAAAACGCTCCACGACGAACACGACGCTCCGAGACCAGAAGGGCATCGATCCCAATAATCTACGGGGAGGAGAGGAGCCTCTCCTGCATCCTCAAACGGAAAAGGAGCCCGACGTCACGGCTCCTGACGAGACGGCGGCAGCGCCACAACCGAGCAGAGACGTCGCAACCAAACGAGAAGCTGATGAAAAACCTAAGAACTTCTTCCCAGCATCTTGAAGTTCCAGTCCCTGAGACTGGATGGCTAGAGCTGCCGGCACAGCCCAGGACAACGCCACAATCAGCCCTGACCAGAAACGGCCGAAAGGCAAGAACCCGCCACGCTTTCGGCTGCCGACACCAGAAAACCAGCGCCCGATCGGCGCTACGCCGATCGGCACCGGCGTTCCAGATCCCGGGGTGGCACCCGAGAGGCCTTCCGTGCCCCTCGAACGCAACGAGACCCCAGGATCGGCTGACAGGCGCAAGGCAGGCTTCCCGAACTACACCACAACGCAGACGCAGGCTGGAGCTGCCCTGCCCGGCACACGCTGGCATCGCACGGTAAAGGTCCCCGGGCCCTTGACCCGCGCCAAGGGCGCGGTTCCTGGACGGCCCTTGCCCTTACCAGAGCTAAACCCCCCGTCCCTGCCATTCCCGGCCCCTTCCCAGCCCTCGCGCCTCCACTTAGCTTTCAGAGGGCCGAGGGACCGAACCCATCTTCGGCAGAGGAAAACGCCACGTGCGCCAACGGCCGTCTTCCCGCGTCGCCGGGTTCCTCTTCAGCGCCTGCAGGAGCACGAGAAAGCACGCGCTCGCTAAGCCACGCCGGCACACGGCGCCGCGGGGCAAACGCCGAGTCCGTCCGCGACACCCACCTCCTGCTGAGCTCCAGGGCGGTCCGGTCGGCGTGTCCTGCCGCTGGCGCGGTCACAAACCCTCAGCGCTGGTGACGCCTACGACGGCGAGAAGCAAAAAAAACCGTGGCGCCGGGAACGAGTCCCCGGCCCCACGCTCCTCCTCGCCCCTAGCCCGGCTCACCGCAAATGCTCCTCCCGGTCCAGAGGGCCCACAAAGCGCCTGCAAAGCGAGAAGGAAAAGATGAAGCGAGAGACCGGGCAATACCGGGCTCCGCAACGCCCACCGCCGCCTCACCTTCTCGGCTGCCGGCCGGCGTGCGGCTTCGCCCCTGCCGGCTCGTCTGCGGCACCCGCAAAACCAGAGGCACGCGCTCGGACGCCGCCCGAAAACACAGCCTGCCCGCAGACGGTCCCAGCTCGCCCTCCCTTACCTGGGCCGCTCGCCCACCCGGCCGCCCTTGCTTTGGACTGCCACGCCGCGGACCGCCGAGACGCTCAGCTGCCGCCTGTAAAACACCACCAAAGGACGCTCGGACCCGCGCCAGCAACACGGGACCTGAAACGAGCTGCCGCTTCGGCCCAGCACTCCGTGCTCACCTGGCCCGAGGAGCTGAGCTGCCGACAGCCCGCTTTCCTCTTCGCTTCGCACCTAGGAAACAGAGAAACGACCGAGCTTAGCTAGAGCCACACGGCACAGCTCCCCTCTGGCACCACCCACCGACCCACCTGCTTACGGCGCACAGCTCGCCTCCTCCGTCGCTCTTCCGGGCCAAGTTGTCCCTCTGCTCCTGAAATCAGGTGATTCTGCAAGTCACCCAGCAGCCCATCAACAGCCTGACCAGCCCACAGGTCTGCTTTCTGTGGCGCAATAACGTCCCAAGCTCTCGTGGAGGCTCTCAAACGCCTGCGCGGGGACCCTCCGCTCCCCTGCCCACGGCTACTCCATCCCAGATGACCGCGCCGCCTCTGCCCACGCAATTCAACGCGTCAGCAGGTTAACCGGGGACCGCCAGAGCTCCGTCCACCCTCCCCTGCCTCTACGCGTCCGGGCAGAGCAGCTCCGAGCCAAACGCGCACCCGGGCCGACAGACGCTCCGCAGAACCTTATAGACCACGCGACGGCCACAGCGCCAAAAACGCTCCACGACGAACACGACGCTCCGAGACCAGAAGGGCATCGATCCCAATAATCTACGGGGAGGAGAGGAGCCTCTCCTGCATCCTCAAACGGAAAAGGAGCCCGACGTCACGGCTCCTGACGAGACGGCGGCAGCGCCACAACCGAGCAGAGACGTCGCAACCAAACGAGAAGCTGATGAAAAACCTAAGAACTTCTTCCCAGCATCTTGAAGTTCCAGTCCCTGAGACTGGATGGCTAGAGCTGCCGGCACAGCCCAGGACAACGCCACAATCAGCCCTGACCAGAAACGGCCGAAAGGCAAGAACGCGCCACGCTTTCGGCTGCCGACACCAGAAAACCAGCGCCCGATCGGCGCTACGCCGATCGGCACCGGCGTTCCAGATCCCGGGGTGGCACCCGAGAGGCCTTCCGTGCCCCTCGAACGCAACGAGACCCCAGGATCGGCTGACAGGCGCAAGGCAGGCTTCCCGAACTACACCACAACGCAGACGCAGGCTGGAGCTGCCCTGCCCGGCACACGCTGGCATCGCACGGTAAAGGTCCCCGGGCCCTTGACCCGCGCCAAGGGCGCGGTTCCTGGACGGCCCTTGCCCTTAGCAGAGCTAAACCCCCCGGCCCTGCCATTCCCGGCCCCTTCCCAGCCCTCGCGCCTCCACTTAGCTTTCAGAGGGCCGAGGGACCGAACCCATCTTCGGCAGAGGAAAACGCCACGTGCGCCAACGGCCGTCTTCCCGCGTCGCCGGGTTCCTCTTCAGCGCCTGCAGGAGCACGAGAAAGCACGCGCTCGCTAAGCCACGCCGGCACACGGCGCCGCGGGGCAAACGCCGAGTCCGTCCGCGACACCCACCTCCTGCTGAGCTCCAGGGCGGTCCGGTCGGCGTGTCCTGCCGCTGGCGCGGTCACAAACCCTCAGCGCTGGTGACGCCTACGACGGCGAGAAGCAAAAAAAACCGTGGCGCCGGGAACGAGTCCCCGGCCCCACGCTCCTCCTCGCCCCTAGCCCGGCTCACCGCAAATGCTCCTCCCGGTCCAGAGGGCCCACAAAGCGCCTGCAAAGCGAGAAGGAAAAGATGAAGCGAGAGACCGGGCAATACCGGGCTCCGCAACGCCCACCGCCGCCTCACCTTCTCGGCTGCCGGCCGGCGTGCGGCTTCGCCCCTGCCGGCTCGTCTGCGGCACCCGCAAATCCAGAGGCACGCGCTCGGACGCCGCCCGAAAACACAGCCTGCCCGCAGACGGTCCCAGCTCGCCCGCCCTTACCTGGGCCGCTCGCCCACCCGGCCGCCCTTGCTTTGGACTGCCACGCCGCGGACCGCCGAGACGCTCAGCTGCCGCCTGTAAAACACCACCAAAGGACGCTCGGACCCGCGCCAGCAACACGGGACCTGAAACGAGCTGCCGCTTCGGCCCAGCACTCCGTGCTCACCTGGCCCGAGGAGCTGAGCTGCCGACAGCCCGCTTTCCTCTTCGCTTCGCACCTAGGAAACAGAGAAACGACCGAGCTTAGCTAGAGCCACACGGCACAGCTCCCCTCTTGCACCACCCACCGACCCACCTGCTTACGGCGCACAGCTCGCCTCCTCCGTCGCTCTTCCGGGCCAAGTTGTCCCTCTGCTCCTGAAATCAGGTGATTCTGCAAGTCACCCAGCAGCCCATCAACAGCCTGACCAGCCCACAGGTCTGCTTTCTGTGGCGCAATAACGTCCCAAGCTCTCGTGGAGGCTCTCAAACGCCTGCGCGGGGACCCTCCGCTCCCCTGCCCACGGCTACTCCATCCCAGATGACCGCGCCGCCTCTGCCCACGCAATTCAACGCGTCAGCAGGTTAACCGGGGACCGCCAGAGCTCCGTCCACCCTCCCCTGCCTCTACGCGTCCGGGCAGAGCAGCTCCGAGCCAAACGCGCACCCGGGCCAACAGACGCTCCGCAGAACCTTATAGACCACGCGACGGCCACAGCGCCAAAAACGCTCCACGACGAACACGACGCTCCGAGACCAGAAGGGCATCGATCCCAATAATCTACGGGGAGGAGAGGAGCCTCTCCTGCATCCTCAAACGGAAAAGGAGCCCGACGTCACGGCTCCTGACGAGACGGCGGCAGCGCCACAACCGAGCAGAGACGTCGCAACCAAACGAGAAGCTGATGAAAAACCTAAGAACTTCTTCCCAGCATCTTGAAGTTCCAGTCCCTGAGACTGGATGGCTAGAGCTGCCGGCACAGCCCAGGACAACGCCACAATCAGCCCTGACCAGAAACGGCCGAAAGGCAAGAACGCGCCACGCTTTCGGCTGCCGACACCAGAAAACCAGCGCCCGATCGGCGCTACGCCGATCGGCACCGGCGTTCCAGATCCCGGGGTGGCACCCGAGAGGCCTTCCGTGCCCCTCGAACGCAACGAGACCCCAGGATCGGCTGACAGGCGCAAGGCAGGCTTCCCGAACTACACCACAACGCAGACGCAGGCTGGAGCTGCCCTGCCCGGCACACGCTGGCATCGCACGGTAAAGGTCCCCGGGCCCTTGACCCGCGCCAAGGGCGCGGTTCCTGGACGGCCCTTGCCCTTAGCAGAGCTAAACCCCCCGGCCCTGCCATTCCCGGCCCCTTCCCAGCCCTCGCGCCTCCACTTAGCTTTCAGAGGGCCGAGGGACCGAACCCATCTTCGGCAGAGGAAAACGCCACGTGCGCCAACGGCCGTCTTCCCGCGTCGCCGGGTTCCTCTTCAGCGCCTGCAGGAGCACGAGAAAGCACGCGCTCGCTAAGCCACGCCGGCACACGGCGCCGCGGGGCAAACGCCGAGTCCGTCCGCGACACCCACCTCCTGCTGAGCTCCAGGGCGGTCCGGTCGGCGTGTCCTGCCGCTGGCGCGGTCACAAACCCTCAGCGCTGCTGACGCCTACGACGGCGAGAAGCAAAAAAAACCGTGGCGCCGGGAACGAGTCCCCGGCCCCACGCTCCTCCTCGCCCCTAGCCCGGCTCACCGCAAATGCTCCTCCCGGTCCAGAGGGCCCACAAAGCGCCTGCAAAGCGAGAAGGAAAAGATGAAGCGAGAGACCGGGCAATACCGGGCTCCGCAACGCCCACCGCCGCCTCACCTTCTCGGCTGCCGGCCGGCGTGCGGCTTCGCCCCTGCCGGCTCGTCTGCGGCACCCGCAAATCCAGAGGCACGCGCTCGGACGCCGCCCGAAAACACAGCCTGCCCGCAGACGGTCCCAGCTCGCCCGCCCTTACCTGGGCCGCTCGCCCACCCGGCCGCCCTTGCTTTGGACTGCCACGCCGCGGACCGCCGAGACGCTCAGCTGCCGCCTGTAAAACACCACCAAAGGACGCTCGGACCCGCGCCAGCAACACGGGACCTGAAACGAGCTGCCGCTTCGGCCCAGCACTCCGTGCTCACCTGGCCCGAGGAGCTGAGCTGCCGACAGCCCGCTTTCCTCTTCGCTTCGCACCTAGGAAACAGAGAAACGACCAAGCTTAGCTAGAGCCACACGGCACAGCTCCCCTCTGGCACCACCCACCGACCCACCTGCTTACGGCGCACAGCTCGCCTCCTCCGGCGCTCTTCCGGGCCAAGTTGTCCCTCTGCTCCTGAAATCAGGTGATTCTGCAAGTCACCCAGCAGCCCATCAACAGCCTGACCAGCCCACAGGTCTGCTTTCTGTGGCGCAATAACGTCCCAAGCTCTCGTGGAGGCTCTCAAACGCCTGCGCGGGGACCCTCCGCTCCCCTGCCCACGGCTACTCCATCCCAGATGACCGCGCCGCCTCTGCCCACGCAATTCAACGCGTCAGCAGGTTAACCGGGGACCGCCAGAGCTCCGTCCACCCTCCCCTGCCTCTACGCGTCCGGGCAGAGCAGCTCCGAGCCAAACGCGCACCCGGGCCGACAGACGCTCCGCAGAACCTTATAGACCACGCGACGGCCACAGCGCCAAAAACGCTCCACGACGAACACGACGCTCCGAGACCAGAAGGGCATCGATCCCAATAATCTACGGGGAGGAGAGGAGCCTCTCCTGCATCCTCAAACGGAAAAGGAGCCCGACGTCACGGCTCCTGACGAGACGGCGGCAGCGCCACAACCGAGCAGAGACGTCGCAACCAAACGAGAAGCTGATGAAAAACCTAAGAACTTCTTCCCAGCATCTTGAAGTTCCAGTCCCTGAGACTGGATGGCTAGAGCTGCCGGCACAGCCCAGGACAACGCCACAATCAGCCCTGACCAGAAACGGCCGAAAGGCAAGAACCCGCCACGCTTTCGGCTGCCGACACCAGAAAACCAGCGCCCGATCGGCGCTACGCCGATCGGCACCGGCGTTAAAGATCCCGGGGTGGCACCCGAGAGGCCTTCCGTGCCCCTCGAACGCAACGAGACCCCAGGATCGGCTGACAGGCGCAAGGCAGGCTTCCCGAACTACACCACAACGCAGACGCAGGCTGGAGCTGCCCTGCCCGGCACACGCTGGCATCGCACGGTAAAGGTCCCCGGGCCCTTGACCCGCGCCAAGGGCGCGGTTCCTGGACGGCCCTTGCCCTTAGCAGAGCTAAACCCCCCGGCCCTGCCATTCCCGGCCCCTTCCCAGCCCTCGCGCCTCCACTTAGCTTTCAGAGGGCCGAGGGACCGAACCCATCTTCGGCAGAGGAAAACGCCACGTGCGCCAACGGCCGTCTTCCCGCGTCGCCGGGTTCCTCTTCAGCGCCTGCAGGAGCACGAGAAAGCACGCGCTCGCTAAGCCACGCCGGCACACGGCGCCGCGGGGCAAACGCCGAGTCCGTCCGCGACACCCACCTCCTGCTGAGCTCCAGGGCGGTCCGGTCAGCGTGTCCTGCCGCTGGCGCGGTCACAAACCCTCAGCGCTGGTGACGCCTACGACGGCGAGAAGCAAAAAAAAACCGTGGCGCCGGGAACGAGTCCCCGGCCCCACGCTCCTCCTCGCCCCTAGCCCGGCTCACCGCAAATGCTCCTCCCGGTCCAGAGGGCCCACAAAGCGCCTGCAAAGCGAGAAGGAAAAGATGAAGCGAGAGACCGGGCAATACCGGGCTCCGCAACGCCCACCGCCGCCTCACCTTCTCGGCTGCCGGCCGGCGTGCGGCTTCGCCCCTGCCGGCTCGTCTGCGGCACCCGCAAATCCAGAGGCACGCGCTCGGACGCCGCCCGAAAACACAGCCTGCCCGCAGACGGTCCCAGCTCGCCCTCCCTTACCTGGGCCGCTCGCCCACCCGGCCGCCCTTGCTTTGGACTGCCACGCCGCGGACCGCTGAGACGCTCAGCTGCCGCCTGTAAAACACCACCAAAGGACGCTCGGACCCGCGCCAGCAACACGGGACCTGAAACGAGCTGCCGCTTCGGCCCAGCACTCCGTGCTCACCTGGCCCGAGGAGCTGAGCTGCCGACAGCCCGCTTTCCTCTTCGCTTCGCACCTAGGAAACAGAGAAACGACCGAGCTTAGCTAGAGCCACACGGCACAGCTCCCCTCTGGCACCACCCACCGACCCACCTGCTTACGGCGCACAGCTCGCCTCCTCCGTCGCTCTTCCGGGCCAAGTTGTCCCTCTGCTCCTGAAATCAGGTGATTCTGCAAGTCACCCAGCAGCCCATCAACAGCCTGACCAGCCCACAGGTCTGCTTTCTGTGGCGCAATAACGTCCCAAGCTCTCGTGGAGGCTCTCAAACGCCTGCGCGGGGACCCTCCGCTCCCCTGCCCACGGCTACTCCATCCCAGATGACCGCGCCGCCTCTGCCCACGCAATTCAACGCGTCAGCAGGTTAACCGGGGACCGCCAGAGCTCCGTCCACCCTCCCCTGCCTCTACGCGTCCGGGCAGAGCAGCTCCGAGCCAAACGCGCACCCGGGCCGACAGACGCTCCGCAGAACCTTATAGACCACGCGACGGCCACAGCGCCAAAAACGCTCCACGACGAACACGACGCTCCGAGACCAGAAGGGCATCGATCCCAATAATCTACGGGGAGGAGAGGAGCCTCTCCTGCATCCTCAAACGGAAAAGGAGCCCGACGTCACGGCTCCTGACGAGACGGCGGCAGCGCCACAACCGAGCAGAGACGTCGCAACCAAACGAGAAGCTGATGAAAAACCTAAGAACTTCTTCCCAGCATCTTGAAGTTCCAGTCCCTGAGACTGGATGGCTAGAGCTGCCGGCACAGCCCAGGACAACGCCACAATCAGCCCTGACCAGAAACGGCCGAAAGGCAAGAACGCGCCACGCTTTCGGCTGCCGACACCAGAAAACCAGCGCCCGATCGGCGCTACGCCGATCGGCACCGGCGTTCCAGATCCCGGGGTGGCACCCGAGAGGCCTTCCGTGCCCCTCGAACGCAACGAGACCCCAGGATCGGCTGACAGGCGCAAGGCAGGCTTCCCGAACTACACCACAACGCAGACGCAGGCTGGAGCTGCCCTGCCCGGCACACGCTGGCATCGCACGGTAAAGGTCCCCGGGCCCTTGACCCGCGCCAAGGGCGCGGTTCCTGGACGGCCCTTGCCCTTAGCAGAGCTAAACCCCCCGGCCCTGCCATTCCCGGCCCCTTCCCAGCCCTCGCGCCTCCACTTAGCTTTCAGAGGGCCGAGGGACCGAACCCATCTTCGGCAGAGGAAAACGCCACGTGCGCCAACGGCCGTCTTCCCGCGTCGCCGGGTTCCTCTTCAGCGCCTGCAGGAGCACGAGAAAGCACGCGCTCGCTAAGCCACGCCGGCACACGGCGCCGCGGGGCAAACGCCGAGTCCGTCCGCGACACCCACCTCCTGCTGAGCTCCAGGGCGGTCCGGTCAGCGTGTCCTGCCGCTGGCGCGGTCACAAACCCTCAGCGCTGGTGACGCCTACGACGGCGAGAAGCAAAAAAAACCGTGGCGCCGGGAACGAGTCCCCGGCCCCACGCTCCTCCTCGCCCCTAGCCCGGCTCACCGCAAATGCTCCTCCCGGTCCAGAGGGCCCACAAAGCGCCTGCAAAGCGAGAAGGAAAAGATGAAGCGAGAGACCGGGCAATACCGGGCTCCGCAACGCCCACCGCCGCCTCACCTTCTCGGCTGCCGGCCGGCGTGCGGCTTCGCCCCTGCCGGCTCGTCTGCGGCACCCGCAAATCCAGAGGCACGCGCTCGGACGCCGCCCGAAAACACAGCCTGCCCGCAGACGGTCCCAGCTCGCCCTCCCTTACCTGGGCCGCTCGCCCACCCGGCCGCCCTTGCTTTGGACTGCCACGCCGCGGACCGCCGAGACGCTCAGCTGCCGCCTGTAAAACACCACCAAAGGACGCTCGGACCCGCGCCAGCAACACGGGACCTGAAACGAGCTGCCGCTTCGGCCCAGCACTCCGTGCTCACCTGGCCCGAGGAGCTGAGCTGCCGACAGCCCGCTTTCCTCTTCGCTTCGCACCTAGGAAACAGAGAAACGACCGAGCTTAGCTAGAGCCACACGGCACAGCTCCCCTCTGGCACCACCCACCGACCCACCTGCTTACGGCGCACAGCTCGCCTCCTCCGTCGCTCTTCCGGGCCAAGTTGTCCCTCTGCTCCTGAAATCAGGTGATTCTGCAAGTCACCCAGCAGCCCATCAACAGCCTGACCAGCCCACAGGTCTGCTTTCTGTGGCGCAATAACGTCCCAAGCTCTCGTGGAGGCTCTCAAACGCCTGCGCGGGGACCCTCCGCTCCCCTGCCCACGGCTACTCCATCCCAGATGACCGCGCCGCCTCTGCCCACGCAATTCAACACGTCAGCAGGTTAACCGGGGACCGCCAGAGCTCCGTCCACCCTCCCCTGCCTCTACGCGTCCGGGCAGAGCAGCTCCGAGCCAAACGCGCACCCGGGCCGACAGACGCTCCGCAGAACCTTATAAACCACGCGACGGCCACAGCGCCAAAAACGCTCCACGACGAACACGACGCTCCGAGACCAGAAGGGCATCGATCCCAATAATCTACGGGGAGGAGAGGAGCCTCTCCTGCATCCTCAAACGGAAAAGGAGCCCGACGTCACGGCTCCTGACGAGACGGCGGCAGCGCCACAACCGAGCAGAGACGGCGCAACCAAACGAGAAGCTGATGAAAAACCTAAGAACTTCTTCCCAGCATCTTGAAGTTCCAGTCCCTGAGACTGGATGGCTAGAGCTGCCGGCACAGCCCAGGACAACGCCACAATCAGCCCTGACCAGAAACGGCCGAAAGGCAAGAACGCGCCACGCTTTCGGCTGCCGACACCAGAAAACCAGCGCCCGATCGGCGCTACGCCGATCGGCACCGGCGTTCCAGATCCCGGGGTGGCACCCGAGAGGCCTTCCGTGCCCCTCGAACGCAACGAGACCCCAGGATCGGCTGACAGGCGCAAGGCAGGCTTCCCGAACTACACCACAACGCAGACGCAGGCTGGAGCTGCCCTGCCCGGCACACGCTGGCATCGCACGGTAAAGGTCCCCGGGCCCTTGACCCGCGCCAAGGGCGCGGTTCCTGGACGGCCCTTGCCCTTACCAGAGCTAAACCCCCCGTCCCTGCCATTCCCGGCCCCTTCCCAGCCCTCGCGCCTCCACTTAGCTTTCAGAGGGCCGAGGGACCGAACCCATCTTCGGCAGAGGAAAACGCCACGTGCGCCAACGGCCGTCTTCCCGCGTCGCCGGGTTCCTCTTCAGCGCCTGCAGGAGCACGAGAAAGCACGCGCTCGCTAAGCCACGCCGGCACACGGCGCCGCGGGGCAAACGCCGAGTCCGTCCGCGACACCCACCTCCTGCTGAGCTCCAGGGCGGTCCGGTCGGCGTGTCCTGCCGCTGGCGCGGTCACAAACCCTCAGCGCTGGTGACGCCTACGACGGCGAGAAGCAAAAAAAACCGTGGCGCCGGGAACGAGTCCCCGGCCCCACGCTCCTCCTCGCCCCTAGCCCGGCTCACCGCAAATGCTCCTCCCGGTCCAGAGGGCCCACAAAGCGCCTGCAAAGCGAGAAGGAAAAGATGAAGCGAGAGACCGGGCAATACCGGGCTCCGCAACGCCCACCGCCGCCTCACCTTCTCGGCTGCCGGCCGGCGTGCGGCTTCGCCCCTGCCGGCTCGTCTGCGGCACCCGCAAAACCAGAGGCACGCGCTCGGACGCCGCCCGAAAACACAGCCTGCCCGCAGACGGTCCCAGCTCGCCCTCCCTTACCTGGGCCGCTCGCCCACCCGGCCGCCCTTGCTTTGGACTGCCACGCCGCGGACCGCCGAGACGCTCAGCTGCCGCCTGTAAAACACCACCAAAGGACGCTCGGACCCGCGCCAGCAACACGGGACCTGAAACGAGCTGCCGCTTCGGCCCAGCACTCCGTGCTCATCTGGCCCGAGGAGCTGAGCTGCCGACAGCCCGCTTTCCTCTTCGCTTCGCACCTAGGAAACAGAGAAACGACCGAGCTTAGCTAGAGCCACACGGCACAGCTCCCCTCTGGCACCACCCACCGACCCACCTGCTTACGGCGCACAGCTCGCCTCCTCCGTCGCTCTTCCGGGCCAAGTTGTCCCTCTGCTCCTGAAATCAGGTGATTCTGCAAGTCACCCAGCAGCCCATCAACAGCCTGACCAGCCCACAGGTCTGCTTTCTGTGGCGCAATAACGTCCCAAGCTCTCGTGGAGGCTCTCAAACGCCTGCGCGGGGACCCTCCGCTCCCCTGCCCACGGCTACTCCATCCCAGATGACCGCGCCGCCTCTGCCCACGCAATTCAACGCGTCAGCAGGTTAACCGGGGACCGCCAGAGCTCCGTCCACCCTCCCCTGCCTCTACGCGTCCGGGCAGAGCAGCTCCGAGCCAAACGCGCACCCGGGCCGACAGACGCTCCGCAGAACCTTATAGACCACGCGACGGCCACAGCGCCAAAAACGCTCCACGACGAACACGACGCTCCGAGACCAGAAGGGCATCGATCCCAATAATCTACGGGGAGGAGAGGAGCCTCTCCTGCATCCTCAAACGGAAAAGGAGCCCGACGTCACGGCTCCTGACGAGACGGCGGCAGCGCCACAACCGAGCAGAGACGTCGCAACCAAACGAGAAGCTGATGAAAAACCTAAGAACTTCTTGCCAGCATCTTGAAGTTCCAGTCCCTGAGACTGGATGGCTAGAGCTGCCGGCACAGCCCAGGACAACGCCACAATCAGCCCTGACCAGAAACGGCCGAAAGGCAAGAACCCGCCACGCTTTCGGCTGCCGACACCAGAAAACCAGCGCCCGATCGGCGCTACGCCGATCGGCACCGGCGTTCCAGATCCCGGGGTGGCACCCGAGAGGCCTTCCGTGCCCCTCGAACGCAACGAGACCCCAGGATCGGCTGACAGGCGCAAGGCAGGCTTCCCGAACTACACCACAACGCAGACGCAGGCTGGAGCTGCCCTGCCCGGCACACGCTGGCATCGCACGGTAAAGGTCCCCGGGCCCTTGACCCGCGCCAAGGGCGCGGTTCCTGGACGGCCCTTGCCCTTAGCAGAGCTAAACCCCCCGGCCCTGCCATTCCCGGCCCCTTCCCAGCCCTCGCGCCTCCACTTAGCTTTCAGAGGGCCGAGGGACCGAACCCATCTTCGGCAGAGGAAAACGCCACGTGCGCCAACGGCCGTCTTCCCGCGTCGCCGGGTTCCTCTTCAGCGCCTGCAGGAGCACGAGAAAGCACGCGCTCGCTAAGCCACGCCGGCACACGGCGCCGCGGGGCAAACGCCGAGTCCGTCCGCGACACCCACCTCCTGCTGAGCTCCAGGGCGGTCCGGTCGGCGTGTCCTGCCGCTGGCGCGGTCACAAACCCTCAGCGCTGGTGACGCCTACGACGGCGAGAAGCAAAAAAAACCGTGGCGCCGGGAACGAGTCCCCGGCCCCACGCTCCTCCTCGCCCCTAGCCCGGCTCACCGCAAATGCTCCTCCCGGTCCAGAGGGCCCACAAAGCGCCTGCAAAGCGAGAAGGAAAAGATGAAGCGAGAGACCGGGCAATACCGGGCTCCGCAACGCCCACCGCCGCCTCACCTTCTCGGCTGCCGGCCGGCGTGCGGCTTCGCCCCTGCCGGCTCGTCTGCGGCACCCGCAAATCCAGAGGCACGCGCTCGGACGCCGCCCGAAAACACAGCCTGCCCGCAGACGGTCCCAGCTCGCCCTCCCTTACCTGGGCCGCTCGCCCACCCGGCCGCCCTTGCTTTGGACTGCCACGCCGCGGACCGCCGAGACGCTCAGCTGCCGCCTGTAAAACACCACCAAAGGACGCTCGGAGCCGCGCCAGCAACACGGGACCTGAAACGAGCTGCCGCTTCGGCCCAGCACTCCGTGCTCACCTGGCCCGAGGAGCTGAGCTGCCGACAGCCCGCTTTCCTCTTCGCTTCGCACCTAGGAAACAGAGAAACGACCGAGCTTAGCTAGAGCCACACGGCACAGCTCCCCTCTGGCACCACCCACCGACCCACCTGCTTACGGCGCACAGCTCGCCTCCTCCGGCGCTCTTCCGGGCCAAGTTGTCCCTCTGCTCCTGAAATCAGGTGATTCTGCAAGTCACCCAGCAGCCCATCAACAGCCTGACCAGCCCACAGGTCTGCTTTCTGTGGCGCAATAACGTCCCAAGCTCTCGTGGAGGCTCTCAAACGCCTGCGCGGGGACCCTCCGCTCCCCTGCCCACGGCTACTCCATCCCAGATGACCGCGCCGCCTCTGCCCACGCAATTCAACGCGTCAGCAGGTTAACCGGGGACCGCCAGAGCTCCGTCCACCCTCCCCTGCCTCTACGCGTCCGGGCAGAGCAGCTCCGAGCCAAACGCGCACCCGGGCCGACAGACGCTTCGCAGAACCTTATAGACCACGCGACGGCCACAGCGCCAAAAACGCTCCACGACGAACACGACGCTCCGAGACCAGAAGGGCATCGATCCCAATAATCTACGGGGAGGAGAGGAGCCTCTCCTGCATCCTCAAACGGAAAAGGAGCCCGACGTCACGGCTCCTGACGAGACGGCGGCAGCGCCACAACCGAGCAGAGACGTCGCAACCAAACGAGAAGCTGATGAAAAACCTAAGAACTTCTTCCCAGCATCTTGAAGTTCCAGTCCCTGAGACTGGATGGCTAGAGCTGCCGGCACAGCCCAGGACAACGCCACAATCAGCCCTGACCAGAAACGGCCGAAAGGCAAGAACGCGCCACGCTTTCGGCTGCCGACACCAGAAAACCAGCGCCCGATCGGCGCTACGCCGATCGGCACCGGCGTTCCAGATCCCGGGGTGGCACCCGAGAGGCCTTCCGTGCCCCTCGAACGCAACGAGACCCCAGGATCGGCTGACAGGCGCAAGGCAGGCTTCCCGAACTACACCACAACGCAGACGCAGGCTGGAGCTGCCCTGCCCGGCACACGCTGGCATCGCACGGTAAAGGTCCCCGGGCCCTTGTCCCGCGCCAAGGGCGCGGTTCCTGGACGGCCCTTGCCCTTAGCAGAGCTAAACCCCCCGTCCCTGCCATTCCCGGCCCCTTCCCAGCCCTCGCGCCTCCACTTAGCTTTCAGAGGGCCGAGGGACCGAACCCATCTTCGGCAGAGGAAAACGCCACATGCGCCAACGGCCGTCTTCCCGCGTCGCCGGGTTCCTCTTCAGCGCCTGCAGGAGCACGAGAAAGCACGCGCTCGCTAAGCCACGCCGGCACACGGCGCCGCGGGGCGAACGCCGAGTCTGTCCGCGACACCCACCTCCTGCTGAGCTCCAGGGCGGTCCGGTCGGCGTGTCCTGCCGCTGGCGCGGTCACAAACCCTCAGCGCTGGTGACGCCTACGACGGCGAGAAGCAAAAAAAAACCGTGGCGCCGGGAACGAGTCCCCGGCCCCACGCTCCTCCTCGCCCCTAGCCCGGCTCACCGCAAATGCTCCTCCCGGTCCAGAGGGCCCACAAAGCGCCTGCAAAGCGAGAAGGAAAAGATGAAGCGAGAGACCGGGCAATACCGGGCTCCGCAACGCCCACCGCCGCCTCACCTTCTCGGCTGCCGGCCGGCGTGCGGCTTCGCCCCTGCCGGCTCGTCTGCGGCACCCGCAAAACCAGAGGCACGCGCTCGGACGCCGCCCGAAAACACAGCCTGCCCGCAGACGGTCCCAGCTCGCCCTCCCTTACCTGGGCCGCTCGCCCACCCGGCCGCCCTTGCTTTGGACTGCCACGCCGCGGACCGCCGAGACGCTCAGCTGCCGCCTGTAAAACACCACCAAAGGACGCTCGGACCCGCGCCAGCAACACGGGACCTGAAACGAGCTGCCGCTTCGGCCCAGCACTCCGTGCTCACCTGGCCCGAGGAGCTGAGCTGCCGACAGCCCGCTTTCCTCTTCGCTTCGCACCTAGGAAACAGAGAAACGACCGAGCTTAGCTAGAGCCACACGGCACAGCTCCCCTCTGGCACCACCCACCGACCCACCTGCTTACGGCGCACAGCTCGCCTCCTCCGTCGCTCTTCCGGGCCAAGTTGTCCCTCTGCTCCTGAAATCAGGTGATTCTGCAAGTCACCCAGCAGCCCATCAACAGCCTGACCAACCCACAGGTCTGCTTTCTGTGGCGCAATAACGTCCCAAGCTCTCGTGGAGGCTCTCAAACGCCTGCGCGGGGACCCTCCGCTCCCCTGCCCACGGCTACTCCATCCCAGATGACCGCGCCGCCTCTGCCCACGCAATTCAACGCGTCAGCAGGTTAACCGGGGACCGCCAGAGCTCCGTCCACCCTCCCCTGCCTCTACGCGTCCGGGCAGAGCAGCTCCGAGCCAAACGCGCACCCGGGCCGACAGACGCTCCGCAGAACCTTATAGACCACGCGACGGCCACAGCGCCAAAAACGCTCCACGACGAACACGACGCTCCGAGACCAGAAGGGCATCGATCCCAATAATCTACGGGGAGGAGAGGAGCCTCTCCTGCATCCTCAAACGGAAAAGGAGCCCGACGTCACGGCTCCTGACGAGACGGCGGCAGCGCCACAACCGAGCAGAGACGTCGCAACCAAACGAGAAGCTGATGAAAAACCTAAGAACTTCTTCCCAGCATCTTGAAGTTCCAGTCCCTGAGACTGGATGGCTAGAGCTGCCGGCACAGCCCAGGACAACGCCACAATCAGCCCTGACCAGAAACGGCCGAAAGGCAAGAACGCGCCACGCTTTCGGCTGCCGACACCAGAAAACCAGCGCCCGATCGGCGCTACGCCGATCGGCACCGGCGTTCCAGATCCCGGGGTGGCACCGGAGAGGCCTTCCGTGCCCCTCGAACGCAACGAGACCCCAGGATCGGCTGACAGGCGCAAGGCAGGCTTCCCGAACTACACCACAACGCAGACGCAGGCTGGAGCTGCCCTGCCCGGCACACGCTGGCATCGCACGGTAAAGGTCCCCAGGCCCTTGACCCGCGCCAAGGGCGCGGTTCCTGGACGGCCCTTGCCCTTAGCAGAGCTAAACCCCCCGGCCCTGCCATTCCCGGCCCCTTCCCAGCCCTCGCGCCTCCACTTAGCTTTCAGAGGGCCGAGGGACCGAACCCATCTTCGGCAGAGGAAAACGCCACGTGCGCCAACGGCCGTCTTCCCGCGTCGCCGGGTTCCTCTTCAGCGCCTGCAGGAGCACGAGAAATCACGCGCTCGCTAAGCCACGCCGGCACACGGCGCCGCGGGGCAAACGCCGAGTCCGTCCGCGACACCCACCTCCTGCTGAGCTCCAGGACGGTCCGGTCGGCGTGTCCTGCCGCTGGCGCGGTCACAAACCCTCAGCGCTGCTGACGCCTACGACGGCGAGAAGCAAAAAAAACCGTGGCGCCGGGAACGAGTCCCCGGCCCCACGCTCCTCCTCGCCCCTAGCCCGGCTCACCGCAAATGCTCCTCCCGGTCCAGAGGGCCCACAAAGCGCCTGCAAAGCGAGAAGGAAAAGATGAAGCGAGAGACCGGGCAATACCGGGCTCCGCAACGCCCACCGCCGCCTCACCTTCTCGGCTGCCGGCCGGCGTGCGGCTTCGCCCCTGCCGGCTCGTCTGCGGCACCCGCAAAACCAGAGGCACGCGCTCGGACGCCGCCCGAAAACACAGCCTGCCCGCAGACGGTCCCAGCTCGCCCTCCCTTACCTGGGCCGCTCGCCCACCCGGCCGCCCTTGCTTTGGACTGCCACGCCGCGGACCGCCGAGACGCTCAGCTGCCGCCTGTAAAACACCACCAAAGGACGCTCGGACCCGCGCCAGCAACACGGGACCTGAAACGAGCTGCCGCTTCGGCCCAGCACTCCGTGCTCACCTGGCCCGAGGAGCTGAGCTGCCGACAGCCCGCTTTCCTCTTCGCTTCGCACCTAGGAAACAGAGAAACGACCGAGCTTAGCTAGAGCCACACGGCACAGCTCCCCTCTGGCACCACCCACCGACCCACCTGCTTACGGCGCACAGCTCACCTCCTCCGTCGCTCTTCCGGGCCAAGTTGTCCCTCTGCTCCTGAAATCAGGTGATTCTGCAAGTCACCCAGCAGCCCATCAACAGCCTGACCAGCCCACAGGTCTGCTTTCTGTGGCGCAATAACGTCCCAAGCTCTCGTGGAGGCTCTCAAACGCCTGCGCGGGGACCCTCCGCTCCCCTGCCCACGGCTACTCCATCCCAGATGACCGCGCCGCCTCTGCCCACGCAATTCAACGTGTCAGCAGGTTAACCGGGGACCGCCAGAGCTCCGTCCACCCTCCCCTGCCTCTACGCGTCCGGGCAGAGCAGCTCCGAGCCAAACGCGCACCCGGGCCGACAGACGCTCCGCAGAACCTTATAGACCACGCGACGGCCACAGCGCCAAAAACGCTCCACGACGAACACGACGCTCCGAGACCAGAAGGGCATCGATCCCAATAATCTACGGGGAGGAGAGGAGCCTCTCCTGCATCCTCAAACGGAAAAGGAGCCCGACGTCACGGCTCCTGACGAGACGGCGGCAGCGCCACAACCGAGCAGAGACGTCGCAACCAAACGAGAAGCTGATGAAAAACCTAAGAACTTCTTCCCAGCATCTTGAAGTTCCAGTCCCTGAGACTGGATGGCTAGAGCTGCCGGCACAGCCCAGGACAACGCCACAATCAGCCCTGACCAGAAACGGCCGAAAGGCAAGAACGCGCCACGCTTTCGGCTGCCGACACCAGAAAACCAGCGCCCGATCGGCGCTACGCCGATCGGCACCGGCGTTCCAGATCCCGGGGTGGCACCCGAGAGGCCTTCCGTGCCCCTCGAACGCAACGAGACCCCAGGATCGGCTGACAGGCGCAAGGCAGGCTTCCCGAACTACACCACAACGCAGACGCAGGCTGGAGCTGCCCTGCCCGGCACACGCTGGCATCGCACGGTAAAGGTCCCCGGGCCCTTGACCCGCGCCAAGGGCGCGGTTCCTGGACGGCCCTTGCCCTTAGCAGAGCTAAACCCCCCGGCCCTGCCATTCCCGGCCCCTTCCCAGCCCTCGCGCCTCCACTTAGCTTTCAGAGGGCCGAGGGACCGAACCCATCTTCGGCAGAGGAAAACGCCACGTGCGCCAACGGCCGTCTTCCCGCGTCGCCGGGTTCCTCTTCAGCGCCTGCAGGAGCACGAGAAAGCACGCGCTCGCTAAGCCACGCCGGCACACGGCGCCGCGGGGCAAACGCCGAGTCCGTCCGCGACACCCACCTCCTGCTGAGCTCCAGGGCGGTCCGGTCGGCGTGTCCTGCCGCTGGCGCGGTCACAAACCCTCAGCGCTGGTGACGCCTACGACGGCGAGAAGCAAAAAAAACCGCGGCGCCGGGAACGAGTCCCCGGCCCCACGCTCCTCCTCGCCCCTAGCCCGGCTCACCGCAAATGCTCCTCCCGGTCCAGAGGGCCCACAAAGCGCCTGCAAAGCGAGAAGGAAAAGATGAAGCGAGAGACCGGGCAATACCGGGCTCCGCAACGCCCACCGCCGCCTCACCTTCTCGGCTGCCGGCCGGCGTGCGGCTTCGCCCCTGCCGGCTCGTCTGCGGCACCCGCAAATCCAGAGGCACGCGCTCGGACGCCGCCCGAAAACACAGCCTGCCCGCAGACGGTCCCAGCTCGCCCTCCCTTACCTGGGCCGCTCGCCCACCCGGCCGCCCTTGCTTTGGACTGCCACGCCGCGGACCGCCGAGACGCTCAGCTGCCGCCTGTAAAACACCACCAAAGGACGCTCGGACCCGCGCCAGCAACACGGGACCTGAAACGAGCTGCCGCTTCGGCCCAGCACTCCGTGCTCACCTGGCCCGAGGAGCTGAGCTGCCGACAGCCCGCTTTCCTCTTCGCTTCGCACCTAGGAAACAGAGAAACGACCGAGCTTAGCTAGAGCCACACGGCACAGCTCCCCTCTGGCACCACCCACCGACCCACCTGCTTACGGCGCACAGCTCGCCTCCTCCGTCGCTCTTCCGGGCCAAGTTGTCCCTCTGCTCCTGAAATCAGGTGATTCTGCAAGTCACCCAGCAGCCCATCAACAGCCTGACCAGCCCACAGGTCTGCTTTCTGTGGCGCAATAACGTCCCAAGCTCTCGTGGAGGCTCTCAAACGCCTGCGCGGGGACCCTCCGCTCCCCTGCCCACGGCTACTCCATCCCAGATGACCGCGCCGCCTCTGCCCACGCAATTCAACACGTCAGCAGGTTAACCGGGGACCGCCAGAGCTCCGTCCACCCTCCCCTGCCTCTACGCGTCCGGGCAGAGCAGCTCCGAGCCAAACGCGCACCCGGGCCGACAGACGCTCCGCAGAACCTTATAAACCACGCGACGGCCACAGCGCCAAAAACGCTCCACGACGAACACGACGCTCCGAGACCAGAAGGGCATCGATCCCAATAATCTACGGGGAGGAGAGGAGCCTCTCCTGCATCCTCAAACGGAAAAGGAGCCCGACGTCACGGCTCCTGACGAGACGGCGGCAGCGCCACAACCGAGCAGAGACGGCGCAACCAAACGAGAAGCTGATGAAAAACCTAAGAACTTCTTCCCAGCATCTTGAAGTTCCAGTCCCTGAGACTGGATGGCTAGAGCTGCCGGCACAGCCCAGGACAACGCCACAATCAGCCCTGACCAGAAACGGCCGAAAGGCAAGAACGCGCCACGCTTTCGGCTGCCGACACCAGAAAACCAGCGCCCGATCGGCGCTACGCCGATCGGCACCGGCGTTCCAGATCCCGGGGTGGCACCCGAGAGGCCTTCCGTGCCCCTCGAACGCAACGAGACCCCAGGATCGGCTGACAGGCGCAAGGCAGGCTTCCCGAACTACACCACAACGCAGACGCAGGCTGGAGCTGCCCTGCCCGGCACACGCTGGCATCGCACGGTAAAGGTCCCCGGGCCCTTGACCCGCGCCAAGGGCGCGGTTCCTGGACGGCCCTTGCCCTTACCAGAGCTAAACCCCCCGTCCCTGCCATTCCCGGCCCCTTCCCAGCCCTCGCGCCTCCACTTAGCTTTCAGAGGGCCGAGGGACCGAACCCATCTTCGGCAGAGGAAAACGCCACGTGCGCCAACGGCCGTCTTCCCGCGTCGCCGGGTTCCTCTTCAGCGCCTGCAGGAGCACGAGAAAGCACGCGCTCGCTAAGCCACGCCGGCACACGGCGCCGCGGGGCAAACGCCGAGTCCGTCCGCGACACCCACCTCCTGCTGAGCTCCAGGGCGGTCCGGTCGGCGTGTCCTGCCGCTGGCGCGGTCACAAACCCTCAGCGCTGGTGACGCCTACGACGGCGAGAAGCAAAAAAAACCGTGGCGCCGGGAACGAGTCCCCGGCCCCACGCTCCTCCTCGCCCCTAGCCCGGCTCACCGCAAATGCTCCTCCCGGTCCAGAGGGCCCACAAAGCGCCTGCAAAGCGAGAAGGAAAAGATGAAGCGAGAGACCGGGCAATACCGGGCTCCGCAACGCCCACCGCCGCCTCACCTTCTCGGCTGCCGGCCGGCGTGCGGCTTCGCCCCTGCCGGCTCGTCTGCGGCACCCGCAAAACCAGAGGCACGCGCTCGGACGCCGCCCGAAAACACAGCCTGCCCGCAGACGGTCCCAGCTCGCCCTCCCTTACCTGGGCCGCTCGCCCACCCGGCCGCCCTTGCTTTGGACTGCCACGCCGCGGACCGCCGAGACGCTCAGCTGCCGCCTGTAAAACACCACCAAAGGACGCTCGGACCCGCGCCAGCAACACGGGACCTGAAACGAGCTGCCGCTTCGGCCCAGCACTCCGTGCTCATCTGGCCCGAGGAGCTGAGCTGCCGACAGCCCGCTTTCCTCTTCGCTTCGCACCTAGGAAACAGAGAAACGACCGAGCTTAGCTAGAGCCACACGGCACAGCTCCCCTCTGGCACCACCCACCGACCCACCTGCTTACGGCGCACAGCTCGCCTCCTCCGTCGCTCTTCCGGGCCAAGTTGTCCCTCTGCTCCTGAAATCAGGTGATTCTGCAAGTCACCCAGCAGCCCATCAACAGCCTGACCAGCCCACAGGTCTGCTTTCTGTGGCGCAATAACGTCCCAAGCTCTCGTGGAGGCTCTCAAACGCCTGCGCGGGGACCCTCCGCTCCCCTGCCCACGGCTACTCCATCCCAGATGACCGCGCCGCCTCTGCCCACGCAATTCAACGCGTCAGCAGGTTAACCGGGGACCGCCAGAGCTCCGTCCACCCTCCCCTGCCTCTACGCGTCCGGGCAGAGCAGCTCCGAGCCAAACGCGCACCCGGGCCGACAGACGCTCCGCAGAACCTTATAGACCACGCGACGGCCACAGCGCCAAAAACGCTCCACGACGAACACGACGCTCCGAGACCAGAAGGGCATCGATCCCAATAATCTACGGGGAGGAGAGGAGCCTCTCCTGCATCCTCAAACGGAAAAGGAGCCCGACGTCACGGCTCCTGACGAGACGGCGGCAGCGCCACAACCGAGCAGAGACGTCGCAACCAAACGAGAAGCTGATGAAAAACCTAAGAACTTCTTGCCAGCATCTTGAAGTTCCAGTCCCTGAGACTGGATGGCTAGAGCTGCCGGCACAGCCCAGGACAACGCCACAATCAGCCCTGACCAGAAACGGCCGAAAGGCAAGAACCCGCCACGCTTTCGGCTGCCGACACCAGAAAACCAGCGCCCGATCGGCGCTACGCCGATCGGCACCGGCGTTCCAGATCCCGGGGTGGCACCCGAGAGGCCTTCCGTGCCCCTCGAACGCAACGAGACCCCAGGATCGGCTGACAGGCGCAAGGCAGGCTTCCCGAACTACACCACAACGCAGACGCAGGCTGGAGCTGCCCTGCCCGGCACACGCTGGCATCGCACGGTAAAGGTCCCCGGGCCCTTGACCCGCGCCAAGGGCGCGGTTCCTGGACGGCCCTTGCCCTTAGCAGAGCTAAACCCCCCGGCCCTGCCATTCCCGGCCCCTTCCCAGCCCTCGCGCCTCCACTTAGCTTTCAGAGGGCCGAGGGACCGAACCCATCTTCGGCAGAGGAAAACGCCACGTGCGCCAACGGCCGTCTTCCCGCGTCGCCGGGTTCCTCTTCAGCGCCTGCAGGAGCACGAGAAAGCACGCGCTCGCTAAGCCACGCCGGCACACGGCGCCGCGGGGCAAACGCCGAGTCCGTCCGCGACACCCACCTCCTGCTGAGCTCCAGGGCGGTCCGGTCGGCGTGTCCTGCCGCTGGCGCGGTCACAAACCCTCAGCGCTGGTGACGCCTACGACGGCGAGAAGCAAAAAAAACCGTGGCGCCGGGAACGAGTCCCCGGCCCCACGCTCCTCCTCGCCCCTAGCCCGGCTCACCGCAAATGCTCCTCCCGGTCCAGAGGGCCCACAAAGCGCCTGCAAAGCGAGAAGGAAAAGATGAAGCGAGAGACCGGGCAATACCGGGCTCCGCAACGCCCACCGCCGCCTCACCTTCTCGGCTGCCGGCCGGCGTGCGGCTTCGCCCCTGCCGGCTCGTCTGCGGCACCCGCAAATCCAGAGGCACGCGCTCGGACGCCGCCCGAAAACACAGCCTGCCCGCAGACGGTCCCAGCTCGCCCTCCCTTACCTGGGCCGCTCGCCCACCCGGCCGCCCTTGCTTTGGACTGCCACGCCGCGGACCGCCGAGACGCTCAGCTGCCGCCTGTAAAACACCACCAAAGGACGCTCGGAGCCGCGCCAGCAACACGGGACCTGAAACGAGCTGCCGCTTCGGCCCAGCACTCCGTGCTCACCTGGCCCGAGGAGCTGAGCTGCCGACAGCCCGCTTTCCTCTTCGCTTCGCACCTAGGAAACAGAGAAACGACCGAGCTTAGCTAGAGCCACACGGCACAGCTCCCCTCTGGCACCACCCACCGACCCACCTGCTTACGGCGCACAGCTCGCCTCCTCCGGCGCTCTTCCGGGCCAAGTTGTCCCTCTGCTCCTGAAATCAGGTGATTCTGCAAGTCACCCAGCAGCCCATCAACAGCCTGACCAGCCCACAGGTCTGCTTTCTGTGGCGCAATAACGTCCCAAGCTCTCGTGGAGGCTCTCAAACGCCTGCGCGGGGACCCTCCGCTCCCCTGCCCACGGCTACTCCATCCCAGATGACCGCGCCGCCTCTGCCCACGCAATTCAACGCGTCAGCAGGTTAACCGGGGACCGCCAGAGCTCCGTCCACCCTCCCCTGCCTCTACGCGTCCGGGCAGAGCAGCTCCGAGCCAAACGCGCACCCGGGCCGACAGACGCTTCGCAGAACCTTATAGACCACGCGACGGCCACAGCGCCAAAAACGCTCCACGACGAACACGACGCTCCGAGACCAGAAGGGCATCGATCCCAATAATCTACGGGGAGGAGAGGAGCCTCTCCTGCATCCTCAAACGGAAAAGGAGCCCGACGTCACGGCTCCTGACGAGACGGCGGCAGCGCCACAACCGAGCAGAGACGTCGCAACCAAACGAGAAGCTGATGAAAAACCTAAGAACTTCTTCCCAGCATCTTGAAGTTCCAGTCCCTGAGACTGGATGGCTAGAGCTGCCGGCACAGCCCAGGACAACGCCACAATCAGCCCTGACCAGAAACGGCCGAAAGGCAAGAACGCGCCACGCTTTCGGCTGCCGACACCAGAAAACCAGCGCCCGATCGGCGCTACGCCGATCGGCACCGGCGTTCCAGATCCCGGGGTGGCACCCGAGAGGCCTTCCGTGCCCCTCGAACGCAACGAGACCCCAGGATCGGCTGACAGGCGCAAGGCAGGCTTCCCGAACTACACCACAACGCAGACGCAGGCTGGAGCTGCCCTGCCCGGCACACGCTGGCATCGCACGGTAAAGGTCCCCGGGCCCTTGTCCCGCGCCAAGGGCGCGGTTCCTGGACGGCCCTTGCCCTTAGCAGAGCTAAACCCCCCGTCCCTGCCATTCCCGGCCCCTTCCCAGCCCTCGCGCCTCCACTTAGCTTTCAGAGGGCCGAGGGACCGAACCCATCTTCGGCAGAGGAAAACGCCACATGCGCCAACGGCCGTCTTCCCGCGTCGCCGGGTTCCTCTTCAGCGCCTGCAGGAGCACGAGAAAGCACGCGCTCGCTAAGCCACGCCGGCACACGGCGCCGCGGGGCGAACGCCGAGTCTGTCCGCGACACCCACCTCCTGCTGAGCTCCAGGGCGGTCCGGTCGGCGTGTCCTGCCGCTGGCGCGGTCACAAACCCTCAGCGCTGGTGACGCCTACGACGGCGAGAAGCAAAAAAAACCGTGGCGCCGGGAACGAGTCCCCGGCCCCACGCTCCTCCTCGCCCCTAGCCCGGCTCACCGCAAATGCTCCTCCCGGTCCAGAGGGCCCACAAAGCGCCTGCAAAGCGAGAAGGAAAAGATGAAGCGAGAGACCGGGCAATACCGGGCTCCGCAACGCCCACCGCCGCCTCACCTTCTCGGCTGCCGGCCGGCGTGCGGCTTCGCCCCTGCCGGCTCGTCTGCGGCACCCGCAAAACCAGAGGCACGCGCTCGGACGCCGCCCGAAAACACAGCCTGCCCGCAGACGGTCCCAGCTCGCCCTCCCTTACCTGGGCCGCTCGCCCACCCGGCCGCCCTTGCTTTGGACTGCCACGCCGCGGACCGCCGAGACGCTCAGCTGCCGCCTGTAAAACACCACCAAAGGACGCTCGGACCCGCGCCAGCAACACGGGACCTGAAACGAGCTGCCGCTTCGGCCCAGCACTCCGTGCTCACCTGGCCCGAGGAGCTGAGCTGCCGACAGCCCGCTTTCCTCTTCGCTTCGCACCTAGGAAACAGAGAAACGACCGAGCTTAGCTAGAGCCACACGGCACAGCTCCCCTCTGGCACCACCCACCGACCCACCTGCTTACGGCGCACAGCTCGCCTCCTCCGTCGCTCTTCCGGGCCAAGTTGTCCCTCTGCTCCTGAAATCAGGTGATTCTGCAAGTCACCCAGCAGCCCATCAACAGCCTGACCAACCCACAGGTCTGCTTTCTGTGGCGCAATAACGTCCCAAGCTCTCGTGGAGGCTCTCAAACGCCTGCGCGGGGACCCTCCGCTCCCCTGCCCACGGCTACTCCATCCCAGATGACCGCGCCGCCTCTGCCCACGCAATTCAACGCGTCAGCAGGTTAACCGGGGACCGCCAGAGCTCCGTCCACCCTCCCCTGCCTCTACGCGTCCGGGCAGAGCAGCTCCGAGCCAAACGCGCACCCGGGCCGACAGACGCTCCGCAGAACCTTATAGACCACGCGACGGCCACAGCGCCAAAAACGCTCCACGACGAACACGACGCTCCGAGACCAGAAGGGCATCGATCCCAATAATCTACGGGGAGGAGAGGAGCCTCTCCTGCATCCTCAAACGGAAAAGGAGCCCGACGTCACGGCTCCTGACGAGACGGCGGCAGCGCCACAACCGAGCAGAGACGTCGCAACCAAACGAGAAGCTGATGAAAAACCTAAGAACTTCTTCCCAGCATCTTGAAGTTCCAGTCCCTGAGACTGGATGGCTAGAGCTGCCGGCACAGCCCAGGACAACGCCACAATCAGCCCTGACCAGAAACGGCCGAAAGGCAAGAACGCGCCACGCTTTCGGCTGCCGACACCAGAAAACCAGCGCCCGATCGGCGCTACGCCGATCGGCACCGGCGTTCCAGATCCCGGGGTGGCACCGGAGAGGCCTTCCGTGCCCCTCGAACGCAACGAGACCCCAGGATCGGCTGACAGGCGCAAGGCAGGCTTCCCGAACTACACCACAACGCAGACGCAGGCTGGAGCTGCCCTGCCCGGCACACGCTGGCATCGCACGGTAAAGGTCCCCAGGCCCTTGACCCGCGCCAAGGGCGCGGTTCCTGGACGGCCCTTGCCCTTAGCAGAGCTAAACCCCCCGGCCCTGCCATTCCCGGCCCCTTCCCAGCCCTCGCGCCTCCACTTAGCTTTCAGAGGGCCGAGGGACCGAACCCATCTTCGGCAGAGGAAAACGCCACGTGCGCCAACGGCCGTCTTCCCGCGTCGCCGGGTTCCTCTTCAGCGCCTGCAGGAGCACGAGAAATCACGCGCTCGCTAAGCCACGCCGGCACACGGCGCCGCGGGGCAAACGCCGAGTCCGTCCGCGACACCCACCTCCTGCTGAGCTCCAGGACGGTCCGGTCGGCGTGTCCTGCCGCTGGCGCGGTCACAAACCCTCAGCGCTGCTGACGCCTACGACGGCGAGAAGCAAAAAAAACCGTGGCGCCGGGAACGAGTCCCCGGCCCCACGCTCCTCCTCGCCCCTAGCCCGGCTCACCGCAAATGCTCCTCCCGGTCCAGAGGGCCCACAAAGCGCCTGCAAAGCGAGAAGGAAAAGATGAAGCGAGAGACCGGGCAATACCGGGCTCCGCAACGCCCACCGCCGCCTCACCTTCTCGGCTGCCGGCCGGCGTGCGGCTTCGCCCCTGCCGGCTCGTCTGCGGCACCCGCAAAACCAGAGGCACGCGCTCGGACGCCGCCCGAAAACACAGCCTGCCCGCAGACGGTCCCAGCTCGCCCTCCCTTACCTGGGCCGCTCGCCCACCCGGCCGCCCTTGCTTTGGACTGCCACGCCGCGGACCGCCGAGACGCTCAGCTGCCGCCTGTAAAACACCACCAAAGGACGCTCGGACCCGCGCCAGCAACACGGGACCTGAAACGAGCTGCCGCTTCGGCCCAGCACTCCGTGCTCACCTGGCCCGAGGAGCTGAGCTGCCGACAGCCCGCTTTCCTCTTCGCTTCGCACCTAGGAAACAGAGAAACGACCGAGCTTAGCTAGAGCCACACGGCACAGCTCCCCTCTGGCACCACCCACCGACCCACCTGCTTACGGCGCACAGCTCACCTCCTCCGTCGCTCTTCCGGGCCAAGTTGTCCCTCTGCTCCTGAAATCAGGTGATTCTGCAAGTCACCCAGCAGCCCATCAACAGCCTGACCAGCCCACAGGTCTGCTTTCTGTGGCGCAATAACGTCCCAAGCTCTCGTGGAGGCTCTCAAACGCCTGCGCGGGGACCCTCCGCTCCCCTGCCCACGGCTACTCCATCCCAGATGACCGCGCCGCCTCTGCCCACGCAATTCAACGTGTCAGCAGGTTAACCGGGGACCGCCAGAGCTCCGTCCACCCTCCCCTGCCTCTACGCGTCCGGGCAGAGCAGCTCCGAGCCAAACGCGCACCCGGGCCGACAGACGCTCCGCAGAACCTTATAGACCACGCGACGGCCACAGCGCCAAAAACGCTCCACGACGAACACGACGCTCCGAGACCAGAAGGGCATCGATCCCAATAATCTACGGGGAGGAGAGGAGCCTCTCCTGCATCCTCAAACGGAAAAGGAGCCCGACGTCACGGCTCCTGACGAGACGGCGGCAGCGCCACAACCGAGCAGAGACGTCGCAACCAAACGAGAAGCTGATGAAAAACCTAAGAACTTCTTCCCAGCATCTTGAAGTTCCAGTCCCTGAGACTGGATGGCTAGAGCTGCCGGCACAGCCCAGGACAACGCCACAATCAGCCCTGACCAGAAACGGCCGAAAGGCAAGAACGCGCCACGCTTTCGGCTGCCGACACCAGAAAACCAGCGCCCGATCGGCGCTACGCCGATCGGCACCGGCGTTCCAGATCCCGGGGTGGCACCCGAGAGGCCTTCCGTGCCCCTCGAACGCAACGAGACCCCAGGATCGGCTGACAGGCGCAAGGCAGGCTTCCCGAACTACACCACAACGCAGACGCAGGCTGGAGCTGCCCTGCCCGGCACACGCTGGCATCGCACGGTAAAGGTCCCCGGGCCCTTGACCCGCGCCAAGGGCGCGGTTCCTGGACGGCCCTTGCCCTTAGCAGAGCTAAACCCCCCGGCCCTGCCATTCCCGGCCCCTTCCCAGCCCTCGCGCCTCCACTTAGCTTTCAGAGGGCCGAGGGACCGAACCCATCTTCGGCAGAGGAAAACGCCACGTGCGCCAACGGCCGTCTTCCCGCGTCGCCGGGTTCCTCTTCAGCGCCTGCAGGAGCACGAGAAAGCACGCGCTCGCTAAGCCACGCCGGCACACGGCGCCGCGGGGCAAACGCCGAGTCCGTCCGCGACACCCACCTCCTGCTGAGCTCCAGGGCGGTCCGGTCGGCGTGTCCTGCCGCTGGCGCGGTCACAAACCCTCAGCGCTGGTGACGCCTACGACGGCGAGAAGCAAAAAAAAACCGCGGCGCCGGGAACGAGTCCCCGGCCCCACGCTCCTCCTCGCCCCTAGCCCGGCTCACCGCAAATGCTCCTCCCGGTCCAGAGGGCCCACAAAGCGCCTGCAAAGCGAGAAGGAAAAGATGAAGCGAGAGACCGGGCAATACCGGGCTCCGCAACGCCCACCGCCGCCTCACCTTCTCGGCTGCCGGCCGGCGTGCGGCTTCGCCCCTGCCGGCTCGTCTGCGGCACCCGCAAATCCAGAGGCACGCGCTCGGACGCCGCCCGAAAACACAGCCTGCCCGCAGACGGTCCCAGCTCGCCCTCCCTTACCTGGGCCGCTCGCCCACCCCGGCCGCCCTTGCTTTGGACTGCCACGCCGCGGACCGCCGAGACGCTCAGCTGCCGCCTGTAAAACACCACCAAAGGACGCTCGGACCCGCGCCAGCAACACGGGACCTGAAACGAGCTGCCGCTTCGGCCCAGCACTCCGTGCTCACCTGGCCCGAGGAGCTGAGCTGCCGACAGCCCGCTTTCCTCTTCGCTTCGCACCTAGGAAACAGAGAAACGACCGAGCTTAGCTAGAGCCACACGGCACAGCTCCCCTCTGGCACCACCCACCGACCCACCTGCTTACGGCGCACAGCTCGCCTCCTCCGTCGCTCTTCCGGGCCAAGTTGTCCCTCTGCTCCTGAAATCAGGTGATTCTGCAAGTCACCCAGCAGCCCATCAACAGCCTGACCAGCCCACAGGTCTGCTTTCTGTGGCGCAATAACGTCCCAAGCTCTCGTGGAGGCTCTCAAACGCCTGCGCGGGGACCCTCCGCTCCCCTGCCCACGGCTACTCCATCCCAGATGACCGCGCCGCCTCTGCCCACGCAATTCAACACGTCAGCAGGTTAACCGGGGACCGCCAGAGCTCCGTCCACCCTCCCCTGCCTCTACGCGTCCGGGCAGAGCAGCTCCGAGCCAAACGCGCACCCGGGCCGACAGACGCTCCGCAGAACCTTATAAACCACGCGACGGCCACAGCGCCAAAAACGCTCCACGACGAACACGACGCTCCGAGACCAGAAGGGCATCGATCCCAATAATCTACGGGGAGGAGAGGAGCCTCTCCTGCATCCTCAAACGGAAAAGGAGCCCGACGTCACGGCTCCTGACGAGACGGCGGCAGCGCCACAACCGAGCAGAGACGGCGCAACCAAACGAGAAGCTGATGAAAAACCTAAGAACTTCTTCCCAGCATCTTGAAGTTCCAGTCCCTGAGACTGGATGGCTAGAGCTGCCGGCACAGCCCAGGACAACGCCACAATCAGCCCTGACCAGAAACGGCCGAAAGGCAAGAACGCGCCACGCTTTCGGCTGCCGACACCAGAAAACCAGCGCCCGATCGGCGCTACGCCGATCGGCACCGGCGTTCCAGATCCCGGGGTGGCACCCGAGAGGCCTTCCGTGCCCCTCGAACGCAACGAGACCCCAGGATCGGCTGACAGGCGCAAGGCAGGCTTCCCGAACTACACCACAACGCAGACGCAGGCTGGAGCTGCCCTGCCCGGCACACGCTGGCATCGCACGGTAAAGGTCCCCGGGCCCTTGACCCGCGCCAAGGGCGCGGTTCCTGGACGGCCCTTGCCCTTACCAGAGCTAAACCCCCCGTCCCTGCCATTCCCGGCCCCTTCCCAGCCCTCGCGCCTCCACTTAGCTTTCAGAGGGCCGAGGGACCGAACCCATCTTCGGCAGAGGAAAACGCCACGTGCGCCAACGGCCGTCTTCCCGCGTCGCCGGGTTCCTCTTCAGCGCCTGCAGGAGCACGAGAAAGCACGCGCTCGCTAAGCCACGCCGGCACACGGCGCCGCGGGGCAAACGCCGAGTCCGTCCGCGACACCCACCTCCTGCTGAGCTCCAGGGCGGTCCGGTCGGCGTGTCCTGCCGCTGGCGCGGTCACAAACCCTCAGCGCTGGTGACGCCTACGACGGCGAGAAGCAAAAAAAAACCGTGGCGCCGGGAACGAGTCCCCGGCCCCACGCTCCTCCTCGCCCCTAGCCCGGCTCACCGCAAATGCTCCTCCCGGTCCAGAGGGCCCACAAAGCGCCTGCAAAGCGAGAAGGAAAAGATGAAGCGAGAGACCGGGCAATACCGGGCTCCGCAACGCCCACCGCCGCCTCACCTTCTCGGCTGCCGGCCGGCGTGCGGCTTCGCCCCTGCCGGCTCGTCTGCGGCACCCGCAAAACCAGAGGCACGCGCTCGGACGCCGCCCGAAAACACAGCCTGCCCGCAGACGGTCCCAGCTCGCCCTCCCTTACCTGGGCCGCTCGCCCACCCGGCCGCCCTTGCTTTGGACTGCCACGCCGCGGACCGCCGAGACGCTCAGCTGCCGCCTGTAAAACACCACCAAAGGACGCTCGGACCCGCGCCAGCAACACGGGACCTGAAACGAGCTGCCGCTTCGGCCCAGCACTCCGTGCTCATCTGGCCCGAGGAGCTGAGCTGCCGACAGCCCGCTTTCCTCTTCGCTTCGCACCTAGGAAACAGAGAAACGACCGAGCTTAGCTAGAGCCACACGGCACAGCTCCCCTCTGGCACCACCCACCGACCCACCTGCTTACGGCGCACAGCTCGCCTCCTCCGTCGCTCTTCCGGGCCAAGTTGTCCCTCTGCTCCTGAAATCAGGTGATTCTGCAAGTCACCCAGCAGCCCATCAACAGCCTGACCAGCCCACAGGTCTGCTTTCTGTGGCGCAATAACGTCCCAAGCTCTCGTGGAGGCTCTCAAACGCCTGCGCGGGGACCCTCCGCTCCCCTGCCCACGGCTACTCCATCCCAGATGACCGCGCCGCCTCTGCCCACGCAATTCAACGCGTCAGCAGGTTAACCGGGGACCGCCAGAGCTCCGTCCACCCTCCCCTGCCTCTACGCGTCCGGGCAGAGCAGCTCCGAGCCAAACGCGCACCCGGGCCGACAGACGCTCCGCAGAACCTTATAGACCACGCGACGGCCACAGCGCCAAAAACGCTCCACGACGAACACGACGCTCCGAGACCAGAAGGGCATCGATCCCAATAATCTACGGGGAGGAGAGGAGCCTCTCCTGCATCCTCAAACGGAAAAGGAGCCCGACGTCACGGCTCCTGACGAGACGGCGGCAGCGCCACAACCGAGCAGAGACGTCGCAACCAAACGAGAAGCTGATGAAAAACCTAAGAACTTCTTGCCAGCATCTTGAAGTTCCAGTCCCTGAGACTGGATGGCTAGAGCTGCCGGCACAGCCCAGGACAACGCCACAATCAGCCCTGACCAGAAACGGCCGAAAGGCAAGAACCCGCCACGCTTTCGGCTGCCGACACCAGAAAACCAGCGCCCGATCGGCGCTACGCCGATCGGCACCGGCGTTCCAGATCCCGGGGTGGCACCCGAGAGGCCTTCCGTGCCCCTCGAACGCAACGAGACCCCCAGGATCGGCTGACAGGCGCAAGGCAGGCTTCCCGAACTACACCACAACGCAGACGCAGGCTGGAGCTGCCCTGCCCGGCACACGCTGGCATCGCACGGTAAAGGTCCCCGGGCCCTTGACCCGCGCCAAGGGCGCGGTTCCTGGACGGCCCTTGCCCTTAGCAGAGCTAAACCCCCCGGCCCTGCCATTCCCGGCCCCTTCCCAGCCCTCGCGCCTCCACTTAGCTTTCAGAGGGCCGAGGGACCGAACCCATCTTCGGCAGAGGAAAACGCCACGTGCGCCAACGGCCGTCTTCCCGCGTCGCCGGGTTCCTCTTCAGCGCCTGCAGGAGCACGAGAAAGCACGCGCTCGCTAAGCCACGCCGGCACACGGCGCCGCGGGGCAAACGCCGAGTCCGTCCGCGACACCCACCTCCTGCTGAGCTCCAGGGCGGTCCGGTCGGCGTGTCCTGCCGCTGGCGCGGTCACAAACCCTCAGCGCTGGTGACGCCTACGACGGCGAGAAGCAAAAAAAAACCGTGGCGCCGGGAACGAGTCCCCGGCCCCACGCTCCTCCTCGCCCCTAGCCCGGCTCACCGCAAATGCTCCTCCCGGTCCAGAGGGCCCACAAAGCGCCTGCAAAGCGAGAAGGAAAAGATGAAGCGAGAGACCGGGCAATACCGGGCTCCGCAACGCCCACCGCCGCCTCACCTTCTCGGCTGCCGGCCGGCGTGCGGCTTCGCCCCTGCCGGCTCGTCTGCGGCACCCGCAAATCCAGAGGCACGCGCTCGGACGCCGCCCGAAAACACAGCCTGCCCGCAGACGGTCCCAGCTCGCCCTCCCTTACCTGGGCCGCTCGCCCACCCGGCCGCCCTTGCTTTGGACT